>NW_020230135.1:0-23611 GCF_003227715.2 Harpegnathos saltator
TTGATTTTTGTTTGCTGATTTTTTGAAATTTCAAAATCATCAAATGAACCAAATTCATGGCGCTGATTGGAACAATATATTCTTGAGACTAAATAGAGGAAAAAAATCTAGTACCATTTTTTTCTTCTGACAAATAATTAGCGAAATATCGTGAGTTAAATATTGAAAAAGTTATTTCAGTTTTCCTTAAATATGTCACAAAATATTAGTTAAATAAAATATTGTTTCAGACAAAAGTTGTTTAAATTAATTGGAAAAGACGTTGTAATAAAAAATTCGGGTATCCATTTATATTATAATGTACTTAACATAACTTTTTACAAGTAAAAATGATATAAAAATTTACACGTATATTAGTAGTGTCCAATACTTCATTTATCATTACTTATTACAACACTGAGTTATATGATTGTTTTACTTGTTATTATAATGTACTTAACATAACTTTTTACAAGTAAAAATGATTACATGTAAAATTTATTATAATAACCTTTTTAAACAAAAAGGTAAAAAAGACGCCAAGTACAAGCGCAACACGTATTGTGCTATTTTTAGAAATTTCAAATTCAAATTATTTTTTTTTAAATATGTATGTGTACATAACATAAGTTTTTAAAAGTAAAACTTATACTAAAAAAGTGATACATTAAAACAGTAACGCTAACTGAGAAATCGTATACTTAATATTTTTAGAAATCTCAAATTCAAATTATTTCCTTTTTTTTAAGATATATATTATGTACATAATAAGTTTTTACAAATGATATCATGTTACAACAATTTTACACGTTTATTAGTAGTGTCCAATATTTAATTTATCATTATTTATTATAACACTGAGTTATATGATTGTTTTACTTGTTATTATAATGTACTTAACATTACTTTCTACAAGTAAAAATGATATCGTGTTATAAAATTTTAACACGTTTATTAATAGTGTTCAATATTTAAGAAAGATATCTTTTTAAAGGTTATTATTACAAATTCAAATTATTTTTTTTAAGTATATATGTGTACATAACATAAGTTTTTACAAGTAAAACTTATACAAAATAAGTGATATATTAAAACAGTAACGCCAACTGAGAAATTATATACCCAATGAGCAAAATGAGTGCAAATTGAGCGCAAATTGGCAGCAAATTCGATCAAAACTTGATGCCAAAACCATATGCAACTGTGTCCTTTTTAGGATTGTGTTTTGACGTCAAGGCTTGATGCGGGGCAACTTGCAGTAAATTTGCAGCAAAAACCGCGCAAGTTTTGGAGCGCATAACTTAGCATCAAATAGGCATCAAACACCGAGCAACACTTGCGCACAAGACACGAGAGCAAATTGGCAGCAAATCCGCAGCAAGCCTTGCACTCAATCAGCTGATCAAGATGGCGGCGATGTGCGTTGGGTTTTAAATGGTTCCTAACCTGCATATTACTAAATTTTAATTGCAATTTTGCATTTGAAAAGGAAAAGGTGTATACAGAAATAAATATTTGACAAAACAGACTGTGTAATTTATTATATAAACATATATACATATAACATCAAGAATTATCGCTATATACATATATGCGCGATATTAAAAGAAATTAAAAACGTATTGAGAGCATGAAGTACGCCCTGATCAGCAATGCCAAATTCCACCGGTGTACTCTGTGAGCAGCGGCGAGTTCTCGTGGTATAGGCAGCATGGGATCGACGTTCAACGAGACATTATTCACCTTCTTCTCGACCTGGTTCTCCATTTGCCTCTACAAACAGCAAAAATATTTAGCCAAGAGAAGTGATTATTCATTGTATTTCATTAGTAATAATATTGCTTATCATTAGCAGAAACATATATTCTAACAACTTTTTTTTTTTTTAACGAAGTATGGAAATCCTCATGGACACCCAAGGTTATGCAGAGCCTGGATGTGTCGGATTCGTACCGGCTAAAACCACACTCCGGTGCAATTAGGCCATTGTGGAAGATCCCGGAATTGTCAAGAAGAGACACATCGAGATCGTCCACAGCCCGTATAATTACTGAGAAAAAAAGGCTACAAACTGCATTCTGTATTGGCCAGCTTGCTGCGGGAGCTTCTAGGATGAAGAGAGGCGTCTCGCGAGGATGATGCGCGCAAGAGTTTCGGTGAGTGCAGATGCACTTCCGGATCCTCCCCCACATCATCCGAAACCAAAAAGAACCTATGAAAAAAATATGGGCATTAGTTAATTAGCTAGTACTCAGAAAATAAAAACAAAGGAAGTAACCTGTGCAACAACAGAAAATAAAATAAAATACAATGGTAAAATAAAATATTGCACAGAAAATTGAGTACCTACATAAAAACATTAGTAGTAATATGAAAATAAAATAAAGACACTTATCAAAATATCTTCAATTCGCCTACGCACGCGTTCAGAGTCGGGCCGCTTCTCCTCTATTTTCCTGGCTTCTATCTGGGCTTCACTTTCATACTAGACAAAACAGATTAGGAAACATTAGAAACAAGTTGATGCATATTGCCAGCAAACACTATGTTATATGTAACGTACATGTTAGTTGTAATTTTCTATTCAACAATGTAACTATTATATAAGACACGTGTTATATAACAGTTACATTGTAGAGTAGAAAATTACAACTAACATGTACGTTATATGTAACATTGTTTGCCGCATAGTTGCTACAATGGAAACTTTCAACTTACATTTTATATTCTTAGGTGCTCGGTTCCTCCATGTTGTCCTCTTCCTCTTCCTCATCGTTCCACAAGTTATCCTCCGCCCTCTTCCTTGCGGCTGTTGGACGTGGACCACGCATTCGTTGGCGTGTCTCTCCTTCGTTATCCGAAGAGCCTCCCTCATTTGCTTCTGGAACTCGGATCTCAGGGGCCTGTCAAAATGACGATTCCTACAAATTGCATCTGGAAAACAGGCGCACGAGTTTCGATGAATGCAGATACACTTCCGGGTCCTTCCCTAGACCATCCGAAACCAAAAAAAAACCTAAGAAAAAAATATGGGCATTAGTTAATTAATCTAGAGCTAGTACTCAGAAAATAAAAAAAAAGGAAGTAACCTGTGCAACAAAATATAAAATAAAATACAATAGTTAAAATAAAATATTGCAACCAGAAAATTGAGTACCTACATAAAAACATTAGTAGTAATATGAAAAATAAAATAAGGATACTTATCAAATATTCATCAATTTGTATGCGTTCAGAGTCGTGTCTCCGTTTCTTCTTCTCTTCTATTTTTTCGGCTTATCTGGGCTCCATCCTCATAACTAGACAAAACAGATTAGAAACATAAGGATGCATTTATCCCAGCAAACACACAATCGACGTATATAAAGATAATTTATTTGTGTTACTACTTACGTCTATCCATATGAATTTAATCCGGTAACAATATATTTTCCTATGAGGTCTTCTTCATCACTGTCGTTGTCAGCTGCTGCTTTTTCAGATAAAGGCATCCTGTAGCCCTTGGCATAAACTTGTTTTGATTTCAATAACAACAATGTCGCTACAAATGTTGCCACATTTGTAGACATGAAAAGCCGAAGAGGGCAGACCAACATTATAAAAATCTCTCCACTTCTAAAAAAAATTTTACAGACAACCAATAAGAATTGTTGTCTGTAATAATATTGAAGACAAGACAAACCGACCCATCTATTAGAATACAACAATTGTCTCGCATGCGGGTATTTAGGCATATTCCATTCCATTGAATTTTATTATATGAATTACTATTTTTGCTGCTCTTATATGGCATTGAAACATGAATGAATGAATTAATATCGACAGTATCATTTCTTCCGTGATGTCGTATTTCCGTCATTCTATTAGCAAATTGTTGCAAAGGTAAGCCTGGTTTTCTACAACATTTTCTGAAAATTGACATATTGTTTTCGTACGGAAATGCGGAAAAGAATTCTAAACTACCAAGACGCCTAACGTCGTTTGTCAGATGAAGCAAACCGTGAACATTGTAACTATTAAAATTTGAACCATACAGAGTAGTAGCACGAAGTACAAACTTTTGCAATGCAAGTTCCGCGAATGTAAGATGCTTTGCGAGTGACATTTGAAAAGTAAGACCCTTATAGCAGAGTGTAAAAGCAAGAAGTGCTTGTATAATTGTTCATCTAAAATATCATACATGACGACAGGCCCTGTATACAGAAGAAATTGACGAAATTCAGTTGCTTTATATTTAGAATACGAATCTAAAGATCTAGGACGTTTTGCAAAATCTGTTGGACAATATTGTTGTAAATTATGTAAACGAGCGCTAATTGTGGAAATTGCTACTGCCGGAAGTTTAGCTAACCATGAATATTTGCCATGTACCTATGCGGACAATATTTTTTTCATTACGCCCAAACATACTAAATGCATGTACTCAAAAGGCACTTGAGAAACTATTCCTATCGGCAACATAGATAACGGGCTTGTACCCTCTTTATGATGATCCTCATCAAGATGCAATTTATACTCTTCGTCGGTACGAAGAGGATGATTGATACCATGGAAGACGTGACGACCATCGCTCAGTATGCCACAAATTTTGCACTTGGAACAAGGACGAAAAGACATGACCACGATTATTTAAAATGAAGGCTCGAGCAGGTGCGTCAACTATGAAAGACCTTAATTTTATTGGTAAAAGGCTGCCACGAAAATAAACACCTCCCTTGGATATAAGTGCTGTAACATCTGCAATTAATTTTTCAAAAAAGCTACAGGATCATTAGGTTTGTGTGCACCTTTATAAATTCCTACAACAATTGGTTTGATATTTCGCATGTTTACTAATCTACATTGAATCGGCCAGATTTGAATGGTAGATGATTTATCTAAACTACATCCATCGGTATCCATTGGTATCAATTTCTAATTCTGAACTAATGGAATGACAAGAAGAATTTGAGAGACTTTCAACAATGCCTACCTCCAGATCAAAATGAATGTATTCTCCTGGTTCAACTTTGGATATAATGACACGATGCCGTGGTGTGTCTAGAAGAGTTCTAACATCTTTAGGCAAATTACTAAAGCAAGTGTGTGATCTTAAAACAGATAATATGCTATTGCCTTGAGTGCGTTAAATTATTCTGAACAAAAGAAGATGCCAGATTGTCACTGAAAGATGGTTCAGACAAATTGGTAAGAAATGAAGAGGATGTACAAGACACATCAGAAGAAGTTGAAGAAGAACAAGATTCCCTATCATCATCCTCAACGTCCATACTAATTGTATTGATGTCGTTAGCAACGAAATGAAAGTTATTTGAAGACGTATTTTTTGCAACAGATGAACCCGGTATCTGTTGTAATGTAGAATTATTATTACAGTGTACACGGGCATTGCATATGCGTGTTGCAGGATAATTTTTCATGCGCAACCTAAGCCTCATGTCACAAATGACCCTATTTCGCTGTCTCATGGATAACTTATGGAGCGTTTTACGTGAAGTGGATATTTTTAAATGTTCCATATTTACGTAACCTAGTTGCAGTAGGTAGGAGCCAAATGTAAAGTCCAAAAAAGCAGCAATTTTACAATGTGATGGTTCTCTCTCTCTATTCACCCTTTTCTTCTTCTCTTTCTTTTTCTTCCAGATAACACGAGGCAAATAAGCACAGAGTACTTGAAGCAGCTCACAATCGAACACAAAACCTGCTACGGGCTTCTGTACACAAACAATACTGCTGATTTCCTGCGAAAACCGCCTGAAGTGGAGGGAGTGTAAAGTGCGTATCACACTAGCGACTCGCGACTGCGACTGCAGCTGCGAAAGCGATTGCGACTCTTCCTCGACCAATCAGAAAGCAGCGATTCGCGGCTGCGACTCGCGACTTTCGAGCCACAGCCGCAGTCACAACCAATCACAGAACTCCGTATAATCACGTGACGCGCGCTCATCATTATCACACTTATTTAATAGTATTGTTGCGCTCACTCTTCAACTAGCAACACTCACACCACGCATTCGAGGAAATAAGAATACTTGTGTAAAAGAAAGGAAGATTTACTATTTATAGCTTTGTACAGACTCTCGCATAAATAATTCTCCGAATAATAAATCTCGCGTCTGTCTATCTTGACAGCTTCCCAAGAACTCTCTGTTTGCTGTTGTTATTTTTCGTTGCTAGGGACTCTCGATCATAGCAATGTGAACATACCTCGATACTTCGCAAAAGCACGGGCGCAACACTACCCCCTCTTTAAAATTGTCATCCCGACAATTAAGGGGAAGGCGGGAAGTCAGTACTTCAATATCTTCTAAAATGCTGTTCCAGAACACCAAGACGTTTTCTTGTCCTAGCCTTGGCTGCTGCTTCAGGCTCTACAGACACCGTCCTTCAAGGTTCCATCAGTCATTTTCTTGAAAATCGAAGGATTGACGTTTTTTCCATGTTCACGATGCCTGTTGAACGCCGTTCGTCTTCGGACAAGGGGGGTAGCATCCGTGGACCCGTCGTTCTCTTAAGAGAACACCCCAGGTCCCCACCTCAGTATTTGCCTATTAACTCACGGGAAAACCACGGTCAAAAACCGTGAGCGAGGTGGTCTTCTTTAATCATTCTATCTAGTCCTCTGCAACTAATTCGTCCAACAGTGACATCCTTTCCTAAAAAAAAGCGAAAGGAGAGTGTGTATCTTTTCTAACATAAACTTATATATTTATGAGTTTGGATGAAAATACAAAATTAGCTTTCTAATTCTCTGAATTTTCATGCTCTCGCCTTCCGCCGGATTCTCCTTGTCCCTGCTCCTCTGTCCTTTGCCAACGCCGCAATTCAAGGAGTTCCTGCCGTTCACGCTCCTCACCAAGCTGCTGCATTTCCTGCCGAAGCCGCCGAACAGCCTCCGCATCCGTCTCAACTCTCTGATCCATTTCCGCCGTTATCAAGCTTGACGCCACCATCGAAGCCTGGCTTCGGATTACCCTCGGCGAATGCGTCATCCTCTCCTTTCTCTCTTTTACGTCGGATGTTAAACGATTCACTTTTATCCCGGACGAGCCCCCAAATTGTTGCGCTCACTCTTTAACTAGCAACACTCACACCATGCACTCGAGGAAATAAGAATACTTGTGTAAAAGAAAGGAAGCTTTACTATTTACAGCTTTATACAGACTCTCGCATAAATAATTCTCCGAATGATAAATCTCGCGTCTGTCTATCTTGACAGCTTCCCAAGAACTCTCTGTCTGCTATTGTTATTTTTCGTTGCTAGGGACTCTCGATCATAGCAATGTGAACACACCTCGATACTTCGCAAAAGCACGGGCGCAACAGTATGTAGAAGTCGGTGATTATTAGAATAAGGTTATATCCAGTGTTATTTTATATGTCATATATATTTTCTTAATGTCAAAACAATTTAATAAGGAGATAGACTATTATTTAATAGGTCTCGTAGAATGTAAACCCCTTCTCTGGGATTGTACGTGTGACGGTATGTTAACAATATTTAGCCGCAGCTGCGATCGCCAATCGCAAGTGTGATTGGAAAACAAGAAATCGCAATCGCAGTCACAGCCGCGAGTCGCTAGTGTGATACGGCCATAATGTGGTAGTACTTGAACACGGCATCACCAGTCGTGTAGTTTGGAGGGAACGGAGAGATTTTTGATTGGTTACGCCATCTTGCAAACACTCCTAATTGGATATTGAGTAACCCACGTGTTACATGTTGAACGTTACAATCATTCCAAGTTTGACAGTTAGGGGAGTGAATACAGTGAAGCCGAGCACGTTAAGAGTGTGTAAAGAAGAATTACTGTTTACGTTGATACGACGATTTCTTCCCATTTTAATCGAAGTCTATTATACGGGATACAGGTACGCACATATTAATAATATTCGGACGGAAAATACATGAATCCCACGGTGAATCTGCATAGATTTAACGTGACCTATATCAATTAAACGTGAATTTCACATACTGATTTCACGCGAATTTCTCTTACTTACTTTACTGTTTACTTAATTACTTTACTGTTAGTCACACTTAACGTTAACGCAATATAGGTAGCGATTATGAATCTTTTCCTAAAGCGTGACCTAAGGCAAAATGTTAAGTTTTTATCAACTATGCACGATTTTCGCGATCGAGCTTGATGCTTGAAAAATTCACGTGAAAAGTTAAGGAAAAGTTGATATTTCTACGTTTCGCTTGGTTACATCATAATGATTAGACAATACAAATTATGAACTAAATATCTTAAAGACATGCAAAACACATTATATCTTTTGTTTATGTCTTTTGCACATCTTTAAGATATCTTTTAGTATTCTGTGCTGTCTAAGAAAGTTAATGTACAACTTATCACTTTCTCCAAGTTCATGCTTTAGGAAAAAATTCATGATCGCTACCCAAATCTCTATACTTTATTCTCAGAAACATAAATGTATGTGATTGTGTGCCATCTCGCAAAGAGACAATCATATATCTATCTTGTTCTACAGTTACGAATAAAGCACATGTGGCACCTGCGCTTGGAAATAAATATTAATGAAACAAATGCATATGTTTTGTGTATGTGTGTGTGTATACACATAAGTTAAGAAGTACCCCAGAATATTTTTATTAATAAGTCTTCTCAGCAAACTAGTACAATCGTTATGAGTAATATTAAATCAGGAAACAACATATTAATGTGACAATATACCAAATTGACTCATGAATATATTAATATATTTAGAAATGTGTTGTATATGATAAACTGTTTATGTGAAATTTTTAGTGACTTCTAGATAACTTCTAGATAATAACTGTAGAATAAGATAGACATTTGACTGTTTCTTTACAACATGGCACACACACTCAAACACATATCTGCTTTAGAGAATAAAGTATAGAGATTACATTGTCTAATGTTAAGTGTTAGAGCATGTTAATATGTTTGCATAGTATACAAAATATGTCATAATTGATATATTTACATACACAGATGGATCGACAGAAGCGGCACGTCACCAAACCAGCACGGTATCTAACTACATCATCTGAAGAGGAACCACCAAAGCGAAAAGGGAGGACAGCGACATCATGCACACCAGGAACAGTGGAGGATGACATCAATGACATCAGCAGGATTATTGAAAAAGAAAATTAAGTACTTTCTAACTCCCTACAACACCCTACATCAACACAAACATTTACTAACACAGACTCTGGCACATATATCTCACACACACAGACACAAGCACAAAACAATAACACCTCACATACGCATAGACATACAAATTTACATTATTCTGCACATACACAATCACATTCAGAATATACAACACATGCACAGACATACACACATTTAGAATATCCTCCATACCTACAACCACTCAGTAGGGCACAAAGTTTTACACAACGTTTAGAATGTGATATACCATATTATACTAATAACACTTTATGTGAGTTACAGAATATCATCCAAGGAGAAAAAACCCAACAACAACGTGAACATCAAGGACTAGAAACGAATTATACACAGAGGACCGCCGCCGTGCAGAAGGAAAGTATCGTGCAAAAGGAAAGTACCAATACAAGGTATAATACAAATAGGAATCTTCTCTCATTGATCTAAATGAATGGCAGAAAATTTACCAGTGTAGATAGGATGTACTCATTAATATTTATGTATAATTGTAGCAAGCTAGAGGAACGAATAAGCGCAGTGGAAGAAAAAATTAGCAACATAGAAGCGATAATGAAGTACGTATTGCATATATTGTATAATGCGTAATGTTAAATATTCTGACAATTTTTCATATTGTTGCTTGCAGGAGAATTGAAACAACACAGCAGAAAATTCTCAAATGTGTCCAAGAGCGCCATTGTGCACCAGCAAAGCCGCATAGACTACCCATTACAACAATGGAAGAAATGGATGCTTTTGAAAACGAGGATGAATAACGTTATTCGGAAGCGGTAAGTAAGATTACAACTTTTCGCAGCAGAATTGCTGTAAGAAGGAATTGGTTACATTATATTAAAATGTCACTTTTTCCAGGTAACTTATTTACATTACGTTGGTGGCTTCAACCTCAAGGAAGCTACACAGTTGTGTCTCAAGGAAGCAGTGTCCGACGCCCTAATAACACGTTTTACGTGGTTCGGCCGCGAGAAAGAACGCCGAGCATTATATGACACTCGATTGGCACGAGCCATATATGGTAAAGAATTTTTATCTATTAATGATACCATATTTCATTCAGTTTGTGAAAAACAACTTACTGTAATGGTATACTTATTTTCCATACGCTTTGCGCCTGTTTTCTAGATGCAATTTGTAGGAATCGTCATTTTGACAGGCCCCTGAGATCCGAGTTCCAGAAGCAAATGAGGGAGGCTCTTCGGATAACGAAGGAGAGACACGCCAACGAATGCGTGGTCCACGTCCAACAGCCGCAAGGAAGAGGGCGGAGGATAACTTGTGGAACGATGAGGAAGAGGAAGAGGACAACATGGAGGAACCGAGCACCTAAGAATATAAAATGTAAGTTGAAAGTTTCCATTGTAGCAACTATGCGGCAAACAATGTTACATATAACGTACATGTTAGTTGTAATTTTCTACTCTACAATGTAACTGTTATATAACACGTGTCTTATATAATAGTTACATTGTTGAATAGAAAATTACAACTAACATGTACGTTACATATAACATAGTGTTTGCTGGCAATATGCATCAACTTGTTTCTAATGTTTCCTAATCTGTTTTGTCTAGTATGAAAGTGAAGCCCAGATAGAAGCCAGGAAAATAGAGGAGAAGCGGCCCGACTCTGAACGCGTGCGTAGGCGAATTGAAGATATTTTGATAAGTGTCTTTATTTTATTTTCATATTACTACTAATGTTTTTATGTAGGTACTCAATTTTCTGTGCAATATTTTATTTTACCATTGTATTTTATTTTATTTTCTGTTGTTGCACAGGTTACTTCCTTTGTTTTTATTTTCTGAGTACTAGCTAATTAACTAATGCCCATATTTTTTTCATAGGTTCTTTTTGGTTTCGGATGATGTGGGGGAGGATCCGGAAGTGCATCTGCACTCACCGAAACTCTTGCGCGCATCATCCTCGCGAGACGCCTCTCTTCATCCTAGAAGCTCCCGCAGCAAGCTGGCCAATACAGAATGCAGTTTGTAGCCTTTTTTTCTCAGTAATTATACGGGCTGTGGACGATCTCGATGTGTCTCTTCTTGACAATTCCGGGATCTTCCACAATGGCCTAATTGCACCGGAGTGTGGTTTTAGCCGGTACGAATCCGACACATCCAGGCTCTGCATAACCTTGGGTGTCCATGAGGATTTCCATACTTCGTTAAAAAAAAAAAAGTTGTTAGAATATATGTTTCTGCTAATGATAAGCAATATTATTACTAATGAAATACAATGAATAATCACTTCTCTTGGCTAAATATTTTTGCTGTTTGTAGAGGCAAATGGAGAACCAGGTCGAGAAGAAGGTGAATAATGTCTCGTTGAACGTCGATCCCATGCTGCCTATACCAAGAGAACTCGCCGCTGCTCACAGAATACACCGGTGGAATTTGGTATTGCTGATCAGGGCGTACTTCGTGCCAATTATCAGGAAGAATTAATGGTTGGTGTCAGTTTGAGTATTACCACTTTCAAGTCCGCGAACGTCATTCTCTCTCTGAATATTATCTTGCAAGAATGTGTGTGTATGTTGACTCCGCGATCGTTATGATATCGTGCTGTAGTATCTTGATGTAACGGATGAAATGTTTTTAAAGTCCGCGGAGCATTCGCCTTCAGAGATTGTATTGCACGATTCAAACTGATTTCCCTTTTAGCATTCATTAAGATGTGTGAAATTTCCTTCTTTTTCAGGGAGAAATTAACGTCGGAGATTAAACTGATACACATACCTGCGAATTTCATAGAATAGTCCGTCGAGAGGGAAGATTACATCGAGAGCCGCTGACCAATGTTGAATCGATAGGATTAGAACGTGTACATTTTTGACGATGTTAGATTAATTAATATCTTATTTATACTATTCTGTAATATATCCTATACTATTGTTACGTCCTGGAGGAGGAACGCAACTTGACGCTTGCTTTCGCAAGCTCCAACGTACTCACAAATCTGCGGAACAGATCAAGGATCGGAATGACCCCTTTATCTGGCGCAGACGTACGTCGGTGGTCTTTTATTTAGGTCAAGGAACTGAATCCTTTTACCTGGGATAGGACCGTGAGCGACAGTTGAGGGAAGGGAGAATTTTTGATTGAGAATAATTATTTGGAAAACGTGATTGGTTTACAATTACAAACAACTTGTTTTATTAGTGATTAGACGGAAGTTCACAGTGAAATAAAATTTGTAAGGTTTTATAATGTGTCCGTATACATATGTGGTTAACAATCGCGCTCAGAACAATGATTCTCGATTACTCAGAACAATATTCCGTGTTCGTTATGTCCGACTGTGATCGAAAGGATTGGGCCACTGACGTCTGATTTAACAATTAAGGAGGAATGCCAAGGAGGATAGAAAACGGAAGTAAAACGAAAGGAAAAGAAAAGAGGGAGAAGAAAAGATAAAAAAATGAAACGAAAGAGGTCACTCAGGTAAAAGAAAATATAAGTAACTTACTGTTGGACTTCTCTGATCTTAGTAGACAATGAAAGGTGTGGTTGCTGCGTCTCTGTGAGGATAGATGCCTCAAGTTCTGCGCCAAGGACAGGCAGCTGGTTTCGGCAGGATCGCTCTCAATGACCCAAGAAGGCACAAGATCGTTGCACCGAATAATTAACAAGTGAAGAATACTGATCGGTCTAAGCCACAAGTTGGCTTGATTGTTAAGAAACCCTGAAGGGGTGCTGGAGAGAAGCGTCTGTCCTGGGTGCTGGATCGGCGAGAAGTGAGTGAGGCTTTTGACATTTCTCAAAAAGTCAGCTCGGTTGAGAGAGTGGGGTTTTGGAGGAAATGTTCCAGATGATTATTTTATAGGAGATAAGATGCATATGGCAATAAGAGGATTTCGAAAGACTTTTGTAAATAAAAAAAACGTGGCAGCTATCTTAAGAAGTAAATATCGATATTTATAAGAACGATGTCGTGGTATTGTTACCAATGGTTAAGCGCATGGGAAACAGGATAGAAGTTGATTCAAGATTGTTAGTATTTTCGGGGTATCAAAAATTCCAGAGATATCGTCGTGTGGTATCATGCCTGAGCGCATTCGGCCATATGATAAGTAATCATAAATTCGATTTCCATTATTTATAAAAGAAGTCTAGGGTCCGCTGAGTCAGCAGGACGTAACACTATAATATATTCTATAATATTCTATTCTATATTACTTATTCCCTCAATACGTGTATTTAATCTCTTTCAATATCGCGCATATACAGGGTAGTTCGTATGCCGACACCGCGTAATGTATGACGATTTCGGGGAATCGTCCGGACGGCGCGAGGGAACCCTGCGCGATCCTTGGTCGTCAAGAATCACCGGTGAAACGGATCCTACGCTCCGGTTGGACGGTTCCCCGAAATCGTCATACAACGACTTACGAACCGATCGGTCGGGCTTCCGCGCGGCTGTCTCGTTCTCCGTGTCGCGGTGCGAGGCGAAGATCTCTCAGCGTCGAACGCGTTTCTCCAGAGTCATCATCGTTCGTCCAATCGACACGATGAGTCGCGTTGATTCAAACGCGAGGCGAGATCCTGTATTCTGTTGGGCATGGGAAGTCCGTGCGATATTCGATCGGGAGCTGAGCGGACGAAAAAAAGCACACTTCGAGAATTACCACGCGGCAGTCGTCCGAATCGAACACTAGCACGACATCCGTTCGCTTTCCGCCCGAATCCCGTCGATGGTCCGGCCGTCTCTGGTCATTCTCTATCTCGGAGCGGAGGGGGTGGGGAAGAGAGCGAACGAACGGAGCGATTTCATTCGAATAGAGTCGGGTCCTCGGGAGTCGCGCGCGATCGTTCTCGTACGTACCCTGCGTGGACGTGACGTCCTGACTCTGCACCAATCGACCTCGCACATCGTAAAAACCCACTTTGCCCGCACGGTCACCTTCCACTCGAAGTAATCGTCGATCGGTCAACGCTAGATTGTCCAGCGATCGAGCCTGAATATCGTAGTTACTGGCGTATTGATGCAAGTGTTCCATAGGTCGAATACGATCGCTTTCGCGCGCCACTGCACCGGCGACGTTGCGAACATCGTTGTTGAGATTCATACCGATGGTGGACGACACGTCGCTACGAAGTGTGAGAAGAGTCATGCGTCGCGACTTTGTGATCAGTGAGGACGATGTGAAGGTGCCCCCCATTTATACCTAGCGCGTCCGCGATTTCGCAAATTCACGTTCGTCTCGTTGACGCGACAGCAAACGAGAAAAAAAGCGCGCGCGAAACAATCTGTGGCGGACGATCGATTATTCGTTAATGGCGCGATCGGACGACTCGTATCTGCGCTGTTCCAGCTGCGGAGTAACGTTGTCGTGCGACCTCGTGGTGCTGGACGACGTTGAGTCCGGACGCGACGGAGCTGTGAACACGATCTCGTGGATACGCTCGCCTTTGCACAAACGAAACGCCGCAACTACGAACGATCCGCGATGGTGCAGCCGCGCGATACTGCTGCTCGTGCGAGACGTTTTTCGCAAGGATCGCGTCGCTCTGACTGACGCGCTGTCGGCTCTTCTGCGCATCAGCGACGGAACGATCGGACATCGCGCTCTCTATCACGACGACGACGATTCGATCGATCCGAATCGCCAGCGACGCGTGGTGCTCTACGTCGACTCGACCGACACGGCGTTCTTACTGCGCGATCTCGCGCGCCGCTCGCTCCAGCGACATCGTCTGAACTGCTGCGCCATCGCCATCGGGTTCGCGGCATTGGAGCGACTGCCGTCTCCGCTGTCCCGACAATTGGTCGCGTCCACCACGGTATCGTTGAAACGCCGTGACTCCCGTCAGTACGTGAGACTGCATCACACGGAGACTGGAATATCATCGCTGCGTCGCGTCGTCGATTTCATGCCACTGGCCGAGCAAACGCGATCCGCTCGCATCGCGACGCATGCGAGCGACTTTTGCTACATGCACGACGATCACACCGTCGCGCGCGATGACGATCGATCGCTGCCAGATTCGTTCGAACATCACATATGTTGGATCTACGACGGACATCGAGAACCGTCGTCGTCGTCGCTGGATGAAATCGATGCGTTTCGACCGAACGTCGAGGAGGATCGCAGCGTTGAGTCGTCCGTGAAAGTGAACTACGCCCGTTGCGACTAGCACTCTCTCGCTACGTTATACGAGATTAGTCGCGTGGGCGTTTTGAACACCTGGTAGGTAGGGCGCACGTTGGATTCGTTCGGTCAACACGGCACACCCGACGCGAGCATGCGATTGTTCGAGGTGCCGCGATTCGTGCAATTTCACGCGACGTTACTGAACGTGTCCACGGAGGACGTTCATTCGGCGAGAGCTATTCATTGCGTGCTGTCAATCAATGTTGCGCCGTGACAAAGTGTCCGTGGCACACCTGGACGTTCGCGCTCACGGTGGGTCTGAACGCGATCGTACAACGGTACGGGACGCAGGCCATGAGAGATTACGCTCGAGAACACATCTGCAACGCGAGAAATCGCAAACTCAGCAGCTGCGGTGTGTATAGTGCGAATGTACGCGTTGACTCGCGCGATCGCGATTTGACGAGAGGAGCGTCGCTCGGAGAGACGCAAAACGTTACAACCGTCCTAGTGTTCGGCGCGAACCAATTGCACATTTTTCCCTTGAACGAGGAACTTATGTCCGCGGCGACAAAGATATCTCGTCGTCGATCGAACGAGACTCGGGTGACTCCTCGATCGATAGAGTACCGCGATATCGGCAATTGCGAATTGTTGCACCGAGAAGACTGCGACGATCGTCGATCCAACGTGATCGAGATAACGGCGGCTCTCAGAGACGCGAACTCGAACGTCGCGACGTCGACGGTCGTTGTGACCGCGTCGGTAACAACAATTCCCGATACGATGTCCCGTAGTCGCTCGTCGGACGCCGCGATGATTCGATGTAATTTGAACGAGGTACTGTGCGACTACGTGCAATAGCTGATGTCGTTCTCGTCCAGAAGGCGAGCGTAATCGACCTCGAAACCTGATCTCGCTCGTTGTGTCGTGGAGACCGTGAACTTTGAACTCTATACGCGCCGAAGCGACAGCGAAGAGAAGGGATATCATCGTTATCGTTTCAGCTCGTCGGGGTTCGGGTATATATATATATATCGCGACGTCGGTTTTTTTCGACAAGTCGTATCATCCGAGCTGCAAACAGACGTTTCGTGGACGAAGCCATGCGCCCATCGGACGTCTCTTTTAACCGAGTTCGAAGCGTTATGAGCGAGCCGACGACAGCGATCAGAACTAACAACGAACCGACCATTGTCAAAGTCGAAACATCGCGCAAACGCGACGCGTCGACCATGACCGACAACGAGCGTCGCACATCCTCGGACGACTCGATCGATGAGTCCAAACGATCCAATCGCGAGCGTCGCAGTCTCGCGACGGACCTGAGACTTCGAGGCAATTGGACGTCGTGATGCAGCATCTGAACGATTACGACAAATGGTTCCAAGCGTCGTTGTTGAACGTTGTTACAGAGACGAATCGCTCTCGCACGGAACGAGAGTCCTCGCGACGAGTCGAACCGACAGATTGCAACGACAACGCGATCGCCGATATCGAAGACGCTGAACACTCAAGACTGGAAACGTCACCGATGCTATCGTCGCTCACCGACGCGGATTACGTGAAACGCGTCTCGTGCGTGATACCGTGGCGTTCATTCTGGCGAATCGTCTTTCGGCGATTGTGCGACATTTCGTTTTTCGTCGACGTGCCGCAACGCACGATAGCCACGGCGCGCGAATACAATTACATCGATTTCGATGGCGCCGAAGCGCTGAAGCTGTTCTCGCTCAAACGATTGCGAGACGCGAATCGCGCACCGAACGGCACTCTCAACAATCTTAAGCGAGATTCGCGCAACGAGGAAGTTCACGACGACGTTGTCGCCACGGACGATCCGGAGGAACAGAACGATCGTGTCTACGTGATGTGGCGCAAGATGAACAGTATAGCTCTTTCGTAACCGTGATATGGAACATGTTGGAACATCGCGTGCAACGAGTCGGAGGTAACGGCGATCAATTCGTCAAATTGTGTGACACGATTCGATCGTCGTACGAAATGGCTATGTGGAAAGGACACGTCGTAATGGCGACTCCGTTGAGTCTGTTCGCTCCTCTGAACACCGTGCAAACGTTGAACGATGTACAGATGCGCAAGGTACTGGCCAATCATCATAGATACGGTCTCGCGTATCAAACAATGATATTTTGAGACTGTCAGCTTGTACTACCAGGTACAAGTAACAATGCCTCTCTCTGTAGTCGCCGTGCGCTCGGGATAGCACTAGAGATGTCGCTTCCGAACGACATCTCTCAACGTTATCTGGGGAGGAGAGAGTGTCGTGAGCGTGGAGCGTCAGATAGCTCAGTGGTCTAGAGCAGTCGCCCAGCAAGCGAAAGACCCGGGTTCGATTCCCGGTCTAGCGACTACCGCGCTCTCGATATTTTTCTCTCCTCGGAACGAAAAATGAGATGCAGGTCCCGAACGCACGGCGTCCCGTCGCCACCTAGTACGCCCTCCTTCTTTCATGGTCGTCACACCACGTCGTTGAACGCTATGCATTACGCGGTGCTCTCGCGCGGACTTCGCTACAAGGACCCGTGGCATTTGTCGAAGACATCGTGGCCGGTGTTCGCGGCGCACCACACGGCGCTGGCGGAGCATCACTTTCACGCTGGTCTGATCGGCGAGAGACTGCACACGCGCAATGTTCGCAACGTGCGCGAGTACTCTCGCGAATACGCTCGTCAATTGAACCTCTTCCGCCCGTCGACCGTGGAGGATGGCTTTGCATCGACCGATCCGGACGACCTGTGTCGGACATCGCGTCGTATCTAGGCCTGACAGCGCAACGACAATCGCCGATACGCGACTGATCCGACAAGAACTTTCTCATGTGTGACATATTCGCGACGAATGGATCGAAACGTCGCCATTTGTTGACTCGCGATTACGAGGAGTCTCATCGCTGCTACGCCTGCGAGGACGATTCGTGCCAGATGTCGCAATTGTCGTCGACTGTTTGTCGTCGCAACAATAATCGTCATTATTTCTTCAACCTGGGAATCGACGAGGTTGACCCCGCGGACTCGGACAATCAACGAATTCCATCGTACGCTCAAGCGATCGTTCTACAGGCTCTTCAGGACAACGCGGTCACCGGCAGTGACGAGTCCGCACGAGGAGCTACATCAGCTCGAGTATCGTGCAGCCTGCGCGATATCGTGCGCGGA
This sequence comes from Harpegnathos saltator, assembly GCF_003227715.2. Lineage (NCBI taxonomy): Eukaryota > Metazoa > Arthropoda > Insecta > Hymenoptera > Formicidae > Harpegnathos > Harpegnathos saltator. The sequence goes on from NW_020230135.1 coordinate 18,444, forward strand.
AACAGCGGCGCTCTAACGATCGATGAAAAACGCGCTCTCGCCAATACTAATTTTATCAATGTTTTGGCCATTTACCCGACGAACCCAGCGCACGACGAACTACTGTGTTATCAAATGTACGGTATGTCCGCGTTTCCGACGAATCGCCTCGATCGCGATGTGCAACTGAGAGCGCTCAAACATTTGTTCGCAACGCACACGTTGCAACTCATGACACGACAAGCTACTATGTAACAACACGCGAATGAGCGATAATAAAGAAAATCACGGTCCTCATGAAACGTGTCTCCTTCTTTCTCACGAACTCTCGGTCACCGTTCCTCACCGTTCCAGCTCGCTCGAACGAACGCACGTGAAATGAGGTGTGCGGCGACGACGCGATCGGCCGAAACCTCCCTCGAGTCGAGTCGCGGTCTCTTCGTCGTTCCAACTGTCGCGGAAAACGCGTCTCCGTGCACGCTCCGGCGAATATATATATATATATATTCGCCGGAATGTTCGCGACAAATTGCGCTCGAGACCGATCATCGTCGTAGGAGCGATAACGCACGCCATTGAATCAACGCACGGCGCGATCGTCTTGTTCGCGCGATCGCGCCACTCGGTCGGTGTTCGTGGCATTGCGCTCATGAGTCGACCCGATCGCAAAAGGCGTTTCTTTATCGACCGAGCGCGAGTAATGAGCGCGGAGTACAACACAAACACGAAACGGAACCGAATTGGCCGAACGAGCTACACGACGACGATTTATCGATCGCGCGCATTGTCCGTCTCGACGCTGGATATCCACGATCGCGACATGCGTCCAACATTCGGATTGATTCCGAGGACAAATGACAAATGGAAAGGGGACGGCGAATGGCTTAGGCCTGCAAAGCGATCTCGCATCCCTCGACGAAGCAACGCGTTACACAGTCTGTACGCGACGATCGGATCAACCTCGTTCTCAACGCGACCTATCGTAGCGAAGGGTTCGCGCGCCACGAGACGCACGCATTCGCACGCCGGATCGCGTACTCTGCGATCGCGCGTAAACGTCATACAGCAAAAACTACCTGTAGCGATCTTGTTCGAAGCGTCCGTTACGCTCCACAATGAACGATACGGGGCGTTGCGACGTATCGTATCGTTGATCTTAGAGGAGAAACAACGAATCTCTCTCTCTCTCTCTCCCTCTCTCTCTCTCTCTCTCTCTCCCTTCATCGCACCATATACGAACATTGCTTTGATCGGCACACAATCGCGACTCGATGTTCGACAGCATTTTCGAATGTTACTCTGAAAAAAATAATTTCATAACGCGTATTTCGCGATGTGTAACTAAAGTTACACATCGCGACAACAACCGACACCCCTTCCGCGTCGAGGAGCGTCGGTTGACGTACTGAGGCGCGCAGCATTCGGTAATATTATTTATACACGTTTCTCCGTTCACATTGAACATTTGTACGGTAGGGAAAAAGGGAATAACTTCGACCAATGAGCGATTTAACACCACTCCCACTTTTGCGCAAATGGTTGCTTCTACAGTCAATCGTGACATAGGTGTCTTCGAACGGTGGAGGGTGAAATTAACGCCCACTTTGTACCTGTAGCGGGGGAAAATGTACAAATATCGGTGTCCATCGCAGCGCTCCTCAGTGCGCAACCGACGCTCGCCCGACGCCGAAGGGCTGTCGGTTTCGTCGCCGTGTGTAACTTTACGTTACACGCGGCGGCGACATGCGTCGAACGAACGTCCTTGCGCGGATACGAATGCGTTTCAGGGAACGAGAAAGGAATTCAACGATTCGTTTCAGATCATGTTTCTTTATTACGTACGAACGCGTCCATGAGAACTTCAATCGTGTCGTCGTCGATTCGAGCGTTTCAACCAACGCGCTTCGGAACGTCTATTGATCGCATATTCCAATACGCCGTTGCACTCGCGTCCTCCGGTCGGTGTCGAACTCATCACACTGGTCGGCATGTCAGGTGTCGGTACCAATTGTCCAATGACGATCAGATTCTTCTTGTTGTCGTGAAGGTTCGTCACGTCCGAATAGGCTTCGGTGAACACGCGACGTCCGACGGGTCGCGTCGATCGTCCAAAGTTTGAATTCGAAGCCTCGATCTTGCGAACCCGCGTGCGAGAGCGCGCGGGCATGCGAGAACTCCGAACAATCGACTCGAACGAGCTATCGCTCGGATTCTCCGGTCGCGAGTCTACGCCTCGTTTACGTGTGGTCGCTGAACGTTCGGCACGCTCCGAATCGGACGACGGCAACTTCGCGACGCTTCGTCGTCGCGTTCCAGCGGGAACCGATCCGGTCGAATCCGAGTCTGAATCGGACGACGGTAACTTCGCGACTCTTTGTCGTCGCGTTCCAGCGGGAACCGATCCAGTCGAATCCGAGTCTGAATCGGACGACGGTAACTTCGCTACTCTTCGTCGTCGCGTTCCAGCGAGAACCGGTCCGGTCGAATCCGAGTCTGAATCGAACGACGGTAACTTCGCGACTTTTCGTTTTACGAAACGACTGAGCGAATCGCGCGCTCTGTTCATTTTCGCTCTTCGTGTGCTCTCTGTACGTTTCGCCGAAGATGCCGACCGAGCGGTACCGCTTACCTATAATTACGTCGCTGCGATTTTTTCGACACAATAGCGCGTTGCACGACTCGCCGCGTCAGCGCGTCCGCGTTGATATCCAGTTCGGACACTCTGCCGAGGCATCGATTGACCAAGTGTCCGATGGTGGAAAACTTGACAGCGCCGGCGAGTTCGCCTTCGACTCGCATTTGACTCGTTTCACGTGCTGAATACTGTTTTCGGAAAAAATATGCAATCCTACGTCGTCGTACGCTTTGCCGAGACTCTGCATGTTCAACGTCAAATTGGTGTTGCGCCCGTCGCTAATGGCGAACAGTTCCGCGTTTACAAGCGCCAGAATAAACAGCAGAGCCTGCATGTGACGATAGCGCGCACCGAATTGTCTCATGTCGAAGGACTCGTCGCTCTCGTGGTACGCGTGATACAGAACAAAGTTCGCCGTGTACGCGAGTCGTCGTCGAAACAATCGAGCGCCGTTGTGTTCGAGTCGAGACACGTGCGGCAGACCGGTGCCGTTCGCTCCTACGTACACGTAGCTCTTGCCACTGATGAACACAAGTTTCGGCAATAGGGCGAACTCGGACAATATATCACCGGCGAGAAAAGTTCTCCTCTCGATGCTGCCGATCGCTAGAATGCGATTCTCGGTCGAGTCGAGACGCTCGTCATGAGCGCATTCTCGAATACCACCGTCGGCGCTCGGTATAGTCGACCACGAATGAAGCTTCGCGGCACCGGCGAACAATCGTCGAAACGTCGACCAATCGTCCTCGGTGAGCAACACGCAACACACTTGGACCGTTTTGCGCTGATTGCAACTGCGGTTCAACGGCACGTATAACATCGTCGTCGCGCACGAAGATTCCAGTCGGCGCTTCGGTCGTCGATTCCAGGTCGTCGCGCGTTCGCCGTTTGGTCTTTCCGCTGACGTGTTTAGCGTTGAGATTTCGCTGTTGCACGTCTTGCATTATCACGGAGATCAATCGTTGCACGGTCGCCGTGTCGGAATATCGATCGTCTCCGATCCGACGACGATCGGTCGTCGCGGTGTCGAATTCCGAGCTCGTCGGTTCGCCGTCTCGTCGCGCGAAACGATAGAGGTTCATGTTGACGCGCGTGACGGTCCACGACGCGGATGGCCGTGGCTCCGCCGCGCTCGTCGGAACAGTCGTTCGCGTTCGCTCGTGCAGTCGAATCAACGCTTCGCTGATGCAACGATCCATGCAGAGCATTCGACGCGATTGAAACGACGCGTCGCGATCACAGTCCGACGCTGAAGGACAGTTGAACCATCGAGTCGTCGCGCGTTTCGTCGTCATCCTCGCCGTCGCTAACATGGTCGTCGGTCGGCGGATCGACGGTGACCGTCGCGGCCCGAGAATCGCTGTCGATCTCGAGCACGGCCGTCGTCGATTCGTTGTCGTTCGACGCAACGTTCATCGCGACCCGGGGATCCGCGTTGTTCTCGTTAAAGTTCGTAGCCGTTTGACCGGCAGACGACGGCGATGGCGTCACTCTGATCGACAGCCAGGGCATCCGTCGACCGATCACGATTCGCGTTCTGGACGATCTGTAGTAAGTGCACGACAGGCGAGTTTTAATCGGCAGGCAACACTTGAGACATCGAATCGATCCGTCAAACAGCGTGTAACGACGACGTTGTCGTTTTCATACCGCGCCGTCGGTTCTCACGGAGCGACGTTTCGCGCCCTCGCGATCATCCGTTGTTTCCGCATCGATCGCGTTCTTCGTAGTCTCAACCATGGATGTATTGGCGTCTCTGTTCGGCGGCGGAATCAGAACCGATCGCGAGCTCGACGATCGGGACGACGCAGATTCGAGCGGGGATGAGCCTGCGTTACCGTCGTCGATCGGTCGCGCGACGAGATCGTCAGCGGTCGACGCGGTCGCCACTACCGCATCGTCGTCGTCTCCGCGCGACGGTGAACTCATGGCGGAGGTCGTATGGTTGCGCTCTATGGTGGAGTGCGCGCGCGAATTTATGGTAGACATGTGGAACTTGTCGCCGATCATCTTCGACGAGCTGCAGAATACGGTGTCGCAGATCGGGCGCAGTCCCGAGATCACGCAATTGTACGAGCTGATGTTCGACAGAGATCGATGGCGCGAGGCGATCAAACTGTACGAACGACCGATCGTCGTGTCCACGATGTTCGGTATGATACAGTATTCTCAGCGACACGATCTGGACCGACGGGTGTACGATGTGCTGGTCGGACAATCGCTGACCGTGGCGTACAGTACGTATCAATCGATCGCTACGAACGATCGTCTGCGTGTGTGCTCGCATCTGGTCGGAACGTTGCAGCTGACTCGACGCATCACCGGGCTCGACGATCGCAGAATGGCGCGAACCGTCGAGTCGGTGCGACGACTGCTGAAGCGATTTGCGCCAAGAGTCTGCGCGCGTTGACGCTGTCGCTGCTGATGACGATCGATCCCGCGAGCATACGAGAGTTCGGGCGGTCTCACGCCGAAGCGGTACTGCGAGGCGCGGAACACCTGGCCGACGGGGTGGAAAGATCGCAGGACCGCAATTTTCGCGACCGCCGCGACC
>NW_020230136.1:0-245510 GCF_003227715.2 Harpegnathos saltator
TCGTTCTGATTCGCAACGTTGCCGAGATTGTGCTTCCCGACACACGGCCGAAACTGACGTTTCACTCTCGGCGTGAATCCAACGAGATGATCAATAGCAATCGATTTCGACTAAACTTTTATTTTGGACTTTATTTTGGTGCCAGAACAGGCCTGTATTCTAACCGTTTAGGAGATATCGAAGGTTAAAGTTTTCCCACATTTCTCCGTTGATATCTCCGCTTCTACTGGGAGTAGAGAGTCGTCCATTACGGCAATGTAGGGTTTGAGAGGACTTTAATTTGGTATGAGCCAGGCCTGTATCTCTAACCGTTTAGGAGATATCGAAGGTTAAAGTTTTCCAGCATTTCTCCGTTGATATCTTCCTCCGTTATCTCCGCTTTACTGAGAGTAGAGAGTTTGACATGTAGTCCAAAATGTAGGGTTTTGAAAGGACTTTAATTTGGTGCCAGAGCCAGGCCTGTATCTCTAACCGTTTAGGAGATATCGAAGGTTAAAGTTTCCAACTTTCTCCGTTGATATCTCCGCTTCTACTGGGAGTAGAGAGTCGTCACTTACGGCAAAATGTAGGGTTTTGAGAGGACTTTAATTTGGTGCCAGAAACAGGCCTGTATCTCTAGCCAATGAGGAGATATCGAAGGTTAAAGTTTTCCCACCTTTCTCCGTTGATATCTTACCGCTTCTACTGGGAGTAGAGAGTCGTCATTTACGGGAAATGTAGGGTTTTGAAAGGACATTATTTTGGTGCCAGAAACAGGCCTGTATCTCTAACCATTCAGGAGATATCGAAGATTAAAGTTTCCAAGATTTCTGCATTGATATCTCCGCTTCTACTGGGAGTAGAGAATCGTCACTTACGGCAAAATGTAGGGTTTTGAGAGGACTTTAATTTGGTGCCAGAACCAGGCCTGTATCTCTAACCGTTTAGGAGATATCGAAGGTTAAAGTTTTCCCAAGCTTTCTCCTTTGATATCTCCGCTTCTACTGGGAGTAGAGAGTCGTCACTTACGGCAAAATGTAGGGTTTTGAGAGGACTTTAATTTGGTGCCAGAACCAGGCCTGTATCTCTAACCGTTTAGGAGATATCGAAGGTTAAAGTTTTCCAAGCTTTCTCCGTCGATATCTCCGCTTCTATCGGGGAGTGAGATTCGTCACTTACGGCAAAATGTAGGGTTTTGAGAGGACTTTAATTTGGTGCCAGAACCAGGCCTGTATCTCTAACCGTTTAGGAGATATCGAAGGTTAAAGTTTTCCAAGCTTTCTCCGTTGATATCTCCGCTTCTACTGGGAGTAGAGAGTCGTCACTTACGGCAAAATGTAGGGTTTGAGAGGATTTAATTTGGTGCCAGAACCAGGCCTGTATCTCTAACCGTTTAGGAGATATCGAAGGTTAAAGTTTTCCAAGCTTTCTCCGTCGATATCTCCGCTTCTACTGGGAGTAGAGAGTCGTCACTTACGGCAAAATGTAGGGTTTTGAGAGGACTTTAATTTGGTGCCAGAACCAGGCCTGTATCTCTAACCGTTTAGGAGATATCGAAGGTTAAAGTTTTCCAAGCCTTTCTCCGTCGATATCTCCGCTTCTACTGGGAGTAGAGAGTCGTCATTGTAGTCCAAAATGTAGGGTTTTGAAAGGGCTTTAATTTGGTGCCAGAACCAGGCCTGTATCTCTAACCGTTTAGGAGATATCGAAGGTTAAAGTTTTCCAAGCTTTCTCCGTTGATATCTCCGCTTCTACTGGGAGTAGAGAGTCGTCATTAGGCAAAATGTAGGGTTTTGAAGGCTTTAATTTGGTGCCGAACCAGCCTGTATCTCTAACCGTTTAGGAGATATCGAACGTTAAAGTTTTCCAAGCTTTCCCGTCGATATCTCCGCTTCTACTGGGAGTAGAGAGTCGTCACTTACGGCAAAATGTAGGGTTTTGAGAGGACTTTAATTTGGTGCCAGAACCAGGCCTGTATCTCTAATCGTTTAGGAGATATCGAAGGTTAAAGTTTTCCAACCTTTCTCCGTCGATATCTCCGCTTCTACTGGGAGTAGAGAGTCGTCCATGTAGTCCAAAATGTAGGGTTTTGAAAGGGCTTTAATTTGGTACCAGTCCGAAGCCTGTATCTCTAACCGTTTAGGAGATATCGAAGTTTAAAGTTTTCCAACTTTTCTCCGTCGATATCCAGCGTTCATCCGTCGATATCTCCGCTTCTACTGGGAGTAGAGAGTCGTTCATGTAGTCCAAAATGTAGGGTTTTGAAAGGGCTTTAATTTGGTACCTGTCCGAAGCCTGTATCTCTAACCGTTTAGGAGATATCGAAGGTTAAAGTTTTCTAACCTTTCTCCGTCGATATCCAGCCTTCATCCGTCGATATCTCCGCTTCTACTGGGAGTAGAGAGTCGTCCATGTAGTCCAAAATGTAGGGTTTTGAAAGGGCTTTAATTTGGTACCTGTCCGAAGCCTGTATCTCTAACCGTTTAGGAGATATCGAAGGTTAAAATTTTCCAACCTTTCTTCGTCGATATCTCCGCTTCTACTGGGAGTAGAGAGTCATCCATGTAGTCCAAAATGTAGGGTTTTGAAAGGGCTTTAATTTGGTACCTGTCCGAAGCCTGTATCTCTAACCGTTTAGGAGATATCGAAGGTTAAAGTTTTCCAACCTTTCTCCGTCGATATCTCCGCTTCTACTGGGAGTAGAGAGTCGTCCATGTAGTCCAAAATGTAGGGTTTTGAAAGGGCTTTAATTTGGTACCTGTCCGAAGCCTGTATCTCTAACCGTTTAGGAGATATCGAAGGTTAAAGTTTTCCAGCCTTTCTCCATCGATATCCAGCCTTCATCCGTCGATATCTCCGCTTCTACTGGGAGTAGAGAGTCGTCCATGTAGTCCAAAATGTAGGGTTTTGAAAGGGCTTTAATTTGGTACCAGTCCGAAGCCTGTATCTCTAACCGTTTAGGAGATATCGAAGGTTAAAGTTTTCCAACCTTTCTCCGTCGATATCCAGCCTTCATCCGTCGATATCTCCGCTTCTACTGGGAGTAGAGAGTCGTTCATGTAGTCCAAAATGTAGGGTTTTGAAAGGGCTTTAATTTGGTACCTGTTCGAAGCCTGTATCTCTAACCGTTTAGGAGATATCGAAGGTTAAAGTTTTCCAACCTTTCTCCGTCGATATCCAGCATTCATCCGTCGATATCTCCGCTTCTACTGGGAGTAGAGAGTCGTCCATGTAGTCCAAAATGTAGGGTTTTGAAAGGGCTTTAATTTGGTACCTGTCCGAAGCCTGTATCTCTAACCGTTTAGGAGATATCGAAGGTTAAAGTTTTCCAGCCTTTCTCCATCGATATCCAACATTCATCCGTCGATATCTCCGCTTCTACTTTGAGTAGAGAGTCGTCCATGTAGTCCAAAATGTAGGATTTTGAAAGGGCTTTAATTTGGTACCTGTCCGAAGCCTGTATCTCTAACCGTTTAGGAGATATCGAAGGTTAAAGATTTCTAACCTTTCTCCGTCGATATCCAGCCTTCATCCGTCGATATCTCCGCTTCTACTGGGAGTAGAGAGTCGTCCATGTAGTACAAAATGTAGGGTTTTGAAAGGGCTTCAATTTGGTACCTGTCCGAACCTGTATCTCTAACCGTTTAGGAGATATCGAAGGTTAAAGTTTTCCAACCTTTCTCCGTCGATATCTCCGCTTCTACTGGGAGTAGAGAGTCGTCCATGTAGTCCAAAATGTAGGGTTTTGAAAGGGCTTTAATTTGGTACCTGTCCGAAGCCTGTATCTCTAACCGTTTAGGAGATATCGAAAGTTAAAATTTTCCAACCATTCTCCGTCGATATCCAGCATTCATCCGTCGATATCTCCGCTTCTACTGGGAGTAGAGAGTCGTCCATGTTGTCCAAAATGTAGGGTTTTGAAAGGGCTTTAATTTGGTACCTGTCCGAAGCCTGTATCTCTAACCGTTTAGGAGATATCGAAGGTTAAAGTTTTCCAGCCTTTCTCCATCGATATCCAGCCTTCATCCGTCGATATCTCCGCTTCTACTGGGAGTAGAGAGTCGTCCATGTAGTCCAAAATGTAGAGTTTTGAAAGGGCTTTAATTTGATACCAGTCCGAAGCCTGTATCTCTAACCGTTTAGGAGATATCGAAGTTTAATGTTTTCCAACTTTTCTCCGTCAATATCCAGCCTTCATCCGTCGATATCTCCGCTTCTACTGGGAGTAGAGAGTCGTCCATGTAGCCCAAAATGTAGGGTTTTGAAAGGGCTTTAATTTGGTACCTGTCCAAAGCCTGTATCTCTAACCGTTTAGGAGATATCGAAGGTTAAAGTTTTCCAACCTTTCTCCGTCGATATCCAGCATTCATCCGTCGATATCTCCGCTTCTACTGGGAGTAGAGAATCGTACATGTAGTCCAAAATGTAGGGTTTTGAAAGGGCTTTAATTTGGTACCTGTCCGAAGCCTGTATCTCTAACCGTTTAGGAGATATCGAAGGTTAAAGTTTTCCAGCCTTTCTCCATCGATATACAGCCTTCATCCGTCGATATCTCCGCTTCTACTGGGAGTAGAGAGTCGTCCATGTAGTCCAAAATGTAGGATTTTGAAAGGTCTTTAATTTGGTACCTGTCCGAAGCCTGTATCTCTAACCGTTTAGGAGATATCGAAGGTTAAAATTTTCTAACCTTTCTCCGTCGATATCCAGCCTTCATCCGTCGATATCTCCGCTTCTACTGGGAGTAGAGAGTCGTCCATGTAGTCCAAAATGTAGGGTTTTGAAAGGGCTTTAATTTGGTACCTGTCCGAAGCCTGTATCTCTAACCGTTTAGGAGATATTGAAGGTTAAAATTTTCCAACCTTTCTCCGTCGATATCTCCGCTTCTACTGGGAGTAGAGAGTCGTCCATGTAGTCCAAAATGTAGGGTTTTGAAAGGGCTTTAATTTGGTACCAGTCCGAAGTCTGTATCTCTAACCGTTTAGGAGATATCGAAGTTTAAAGTTTTCCAACTTTTCTCCGTCGATATCCAGCCTTCATCCGTCGATATCTCCGCTTCTACTGGGAGTAGAGAGTCGTCCATGTAGTCCAAAATGTAGGGTTTTGAAAGGGCTTTAATTTGGTACCTGTCCGAAGCCTGTATCTCTAACCGTTTAGGAGATATCGAAGGTTAAAGTTTTCCAGCCTTTCTCCATCGATATCCAGCCTTCATCCGTCGATATCTCCGCTTCTACTGGGAGTAGAGAGTCGTCCATGTAGTGCAAAATGTAGGGTTTTGAAAGGGCTTTAATTTGGTACCTGTCCGAAGCCTGTATCTCTAACCGTTTAGGAGATATCGAAAGTTAAAGTTTTCCAACCTTTCTCCGTCGATATCTCCGCTTCTACTGGGAGTAGAGAGTCGTCCATGTAGTGCAAAATGTAGGGTTTTGAAAGGGCTTTAATTTGGTACCTGTCCGAAGCCTGTATCTCTAACCGTTTAGGAGATATCGAAGGTTAAAGTTTTCCAACCTTTCTCCGTCGACATCTCAGCTTCTACTGGGAGTAGAGAGTCGTCCATGTAGTGCAAAATGTAGGGTTTTGAAAGGGCTTTAATTTGGTACCTGTCCGAAGCCTGTATCTCTAACCGTTTAGGAGATATCGAAGGTTAAAGTTTTCCAACATTTCTCCGTCGATATCCAGTCTTCATCCGTCGATATCTCCGCTTCTACTGCGAGTAGAGAGTCGTCCATGTAGTGCAAAATGTAGGGTTTTGAAAGGGCTTTAATTTGGTACCTGTCCGAAGCCTGTATCTCTAACCGTTTAGGAGATATCGAAGGTTAAAGTTTTCCAAGCTTTCTCCTTTGATATCTCCGCTTCTACTGGGAGTAGAGAGTCGTCACTTACGGCAAAATGTAGGGTTATGAGAGGACTTTAATTTGGTACCAGAGCCAGGCCTGTATCTCCAACCGTTCAGGAGATATCGAAGGTTAAAATTTTCCAGCATTTCTCCGTCGATATCCAGCCTTCCTCCGTCGATATCTCCGCTTCTACTGGGAGTAGAGAGTTTGCCATGTAGTCGAAAATGTAGGCTTTTGAGAGGACTTTAATTTGGTGCCAGACTGAGGCCTGTATCTCTAACCGTTTAGGAGATATCGAAGATTAAATTTTTTCAACCTTTCTCCGTTGATATCTCCGCTTCTACTAGGAATTGAGAGTGGAAGTTTATGGTAAGATTAGAGTTGGTATAGGACTACATTGTGGCAAGAACGCGTTCCTGCATCTTGAAACGTTTAGGAGGTATAGTTAGTTAAAATGTTTAACTTTTAATGTTATTATCTCCGTTTCTACTGTGAATTGAAAGTTGAGCTTTATGGTCAAAGTAGGGTTGATATAGAACTATATTGCAACAGAGCGTTCCTGTGTCGTGAGACCTTTGGGAGATATCGATGGTTAAATATGCTATCGATGATGTTCGCTTATAACTTCCATTTATCTCAAGAGCTTCTCGGGAATATTCCGTTCGAAATGTTAGTCCGCGATAAAATGTTTCTTGCGATCTGAGGCCGCTGTTGTTTAAGGTTAAATTGCAGCAACAATATTGTTATCGGTCAACCTTGAGACCGGCTGCTAACATCCATTTGTGACGTCTGCCACGCCTTTGCGATTACCGATAAATTCAGTTTTCTTGATTGCTCGCGCGATTTGATGTGGCCATAATATATGGCGAGAATACATGGCAATATATGGGAATAATATATGGTAATAATATACGGCAACAATATATGGCAACAATATATAGCAACAATATATGGCAACAATATGTGGCAACAATGTATGGCAATAATATAAGACAATAATTCATGGAATATATTTTTCGTTACAAGAGTCAATGCAAATTTGCGGCATGCACAATGTAATAATAAAAGTAATAATAAAGTAATAATAAAAGTTCTTTCTGCGAGCTTTGAGTCAGACACTCACCAATGATGATATTGATGATATCCTGTTGCATCCAACCAGATCCACCAATGGCCGCCCATGTCCGCTGCCGCTCTCCATATCGCGCAACATCCATCTTGCAGCTCGTCCCACGGTGATCGCTACACTTTCATCACACTTCCGCGACGCGGTTGATACGCGGTATTAGAACGGCGATATTTACATCAATTAACGAACGTTTTACTCGCCATCGGTGGAAACTTTTTGCGCGCTGCGAAACGGACTCTATAAACTCGATCGGCGAGGAGTAAGAACCGTGTGAAAATTTATTGACTCGTCCAACGGATTTTTACGGTGCTTTTCGCGATTGCGTCTGAAAAGTCGCGAAAATGTGGGATTATCGATATCTACGAGTGAAATATTCGCGACGCGAATGCACGCGAGGAAAGATTAGACAATCAGAAACCGGTCCCCCTTAGGGAGCGCAAAGAGAGAGGAGCGGGGCAAAGTTTTCACGCATTATAGCTCTGTCACGACGAAGCTTACGTTCGCGATACTTTGGCGAAATAAGAATTTAAGTTTTCTTTGTTAGCAATGCGAGTAAAAACGCGTATATTGACAACCGCGACGCGATATTCAAAGGCACGCGAGCGAGGATACCTCAAGCTCGGCGTGCGCTGGCACAATTTCTACGCGCATTATACGCTACTCGAGACAATAGGGATTGTGATGAATGGACAATAATGCCAAATAATTCTACAGCCTGTTTTGCAAATAAAAAAAAGTAGCTAACGATATCGGCATTTAGGTATGAATATATTTTATACGGACAATTGAATATTGTCAAATAATTAAATCGTTAAGTAATTCTGCGGCTCGCTTGAAAAATAAAAATAAAGCAGCTGATGTCGGTGTCGCGTTTGTACATATGAATATTCTCTTATTCAGATGACTGAACATCAAAAGAGAATCATTCAGTATTTTAAATCTTGTATGTAATGCAGGCTATCGATCAAGTAATCCCCTGATTGTTTCGAGCAATGTATTTTATTCAACGTCACAAATACACACATGCAAGTATCTATTTGTAATTCGCATTGACTCGAACGAATTTTTTAGTCCCACATCCGTCATGCAGAATTTTGTTTCTCTTTTCATTTTGACTCACCGAAACGACTTGCAGTCAGAGCCGGCCACGTTCCGCTTCAACTCTGTAACAAAAAATTCACATTTGCTCATTAGATTTGACCAACGAGTGCGGGTGAGTAAAAGAGTAGTTTACCCTCTGCGATCGTAATTCAAGTCGAGCCGGAAATTATATCCCAGCTCTAGATCGCTAAGGGTCAAACAGAGTACTATAGTAAACTTGTAAACTTACCTTCAAGCCGACTCTGCTTCGCCCGAACCGGATCCTCCGGTGCGGCATCCGCGTCCACCGGATTGCTGTTGCTTTCCGCAACAACTGAAACAGAAAAATAATTTTCCCGGTTGATAACCTGCGGTAGAGAGAGAATATCTTTGATCAGGACCAATCGAAAATACGGATAAATTTTGATACGGAATTTTTATCTTTATATTTTTGTTCCAACATTGAAAATTTAAATGGGACTTGAAGCTTTCAAGAGAGCTGATGAGGAACAAGTTACAAAGGCAAAGATCGTAAAGAGTTGAACACAGATGTGTAGGAAACTTGTAAACTTTACCTTCCGGCCGACCCTGCTCTGCCCGAACCGAATCCTCCGGTGCGGCATCCGCGTCCGCCGGACTTGCTTCCCGCAACATCTGGAACAAAAATTTAGCGTTCTTGGTTGGTAAGCTGCGGTAGAGAAAAAATGGTTGGTCGGGATGAGTGGAGAATATTCGCTACGATTTTTTTTCTTTATTGACATTGAATGTCTAGATAGGAGCTCTTGAAAGAGCTGACGAAAGAAAATGACAATAAGAAGCGGAGACAACAGTTGTGTGCTCTCGAAAATATTCTTTTACGGATGGACATTTAAATTCAGATCCCGTAACAATAGTAAACAAACTTGAAAGAAGCGCTGACCGAAAACAAAAAAGGTCGCAGTCTAAGAAGCGATATGACGTTGAATATTCTACACAAGACCAATATTCTCACACAGGAATTGGGAATGATTCAGAATGTTTGATTGAGAACATGATGAATTCGAGATCCACGTCCATGGACCGTTATCCGTCTCTGTCTGGATCAATATCTTTTGTATACAACAACGCAATAAATAGATAGACAGGCAGAGATTGACGAGAGTAATTGCAAATTCATAAAGTGATCATTACTAGTCGGATGATGACGGATTGTGAATACCGAGCGCGAAATTCCGACTTCTTATTCCCGGAAAATTCGTCAAACGTACGCTCTCGTTATCGGAGACCTCCCGCGTAATAAATGATTCCACATACCTGGAAACGTGACATATCGCTGCCGGCGTTCTGCTTCTCGACTGCTGAAGTCCTCCGGATTTCACTCGCTCACGCTTCCGCTTCTAATGCTGATACTCGCGATTCGACCGTGCAGTTAATGAATGAGATGTCGACGCGATGCCGATTGAGTATCTCGAAGACCGACGAGATATATTTCTTTTAATTACACGAGACGGAAGTGACGAGAGCGTCGCGCACGGCTACTGCTGATGGAATGAGGTCGAATACATGAGGTGCGCGAGTATTATAATACGAAGGGCAAAAAGTATCGTCGCTCGCGAGCCGATCAACACAATCGGCGCGATGTAAACATTGCGGGCCTTGACGGCGGTTGAAGCAAGAGAGACTTGCCTTTGAGCGTCTCTTGTTTTCTCGAAGGTTTGGGAACGACGAGGGGAATGCGAGGAGGCCTTTCAACTGTACGCGACATTGATGCACTCTATTTATTGATTACTGAAAATAAAGAAAATTACTCTGTTGAAGCATCGGACATTTGTTAGCTTTATGTTAATTAAAGAGGAATGTATACGATTAGAAAATGTGTTAGCAATTAATTGTACAGAGTGTAAGTTGTTGTGACGCCGTTTTCAGAGAATAATTAAAGGTCATGGTAGCGTTAAAGAATGGAATTTCATCCTATGCGAATTTAGTCGCGCTCTTATTAAATATTAGTCCTGTATAAAATGTCGTATTTAAAAGTATTGTTTCGCATTCACGAGATTTTGTCGTGAATTCTGCTCTCAAATTGGATCGCGGGTGAATACTTTTTAATGCGACGGGGAATAGAACGTGAAAATCTTGTATGCCTCTGAATCCGAAAACGATTAGGAGAAGAAGCGAATATTTTTCAATACGAAAGTTCGCATTTAAAAATTATCGATTGCGATTGAATACAAGGCATATTTGAAACGAATTGAATCCTTGTTAATGCGAAGCATTCACTACTGCCATCTCGCATTTAGCGCGGTGAAATTTAATGGGAACTAATACTTTTTATTTTCCCTTTCTTCGGATCAGAAAGCAGAATTCAGACGTATTCAAAATGTCAATACTTTTTAATATGTTTCAGTTCGACATTTTATACAGGGAGATTATCCGCTGCGGACAATAACTCTTCTACTTTTCATTTAATATTCAATGATGATAAATAACATTTAATTGCATTCGTTTGGCTTTTTTTATTTCGAAAATAAGAAAATATATACCGGGGTGAGATTTTACCCATGACAACATTAACGTGATTTTCTTTGATGCTTTTTTTAAAAGTTCAAATATTTCGTCGACTCGCGGGATATTTATAATCGGAGTCTCGTCACGTTAATTACGTGAATAACACGTGCTCCTCCGAGCGGATCGAATGCTCACCGACGGCCACTGTCAGTGCCACGAGCGAATGTCCAGAGCGGACGGGATGCTGAATTAAAAAACAAGACGAAGTGAACGGGACGCGGACAACGATACATCATGCGTCTCCATACATGTCAAATTGCTTATTGTAGAAGAGACTTTGATACGGCAATATATATTCGAAGATTTAGCATTTAATACGTACTTTTATTTTTTCTGCTCCTCCCCCCCTCTCCCCCGCTCTTTTTAGACCACCGGCCATAGACTGGCATAAAGTGCGCCTAGCGGACGTAGTTTAGGCGCATTTTGGTCAGATGGCGTATCTAAAATACGCCTAGCCGTATCTCCCGAAATACGGCCGGTGGCCGCTCTCATTCTTCTCTCTGGATGTAGTACATCCATTTTCGGACTGCCAGTACATGTAGGTTTTACCGCCGAAATCTAAAAGTAGATGTAGCATCGTAGTTCCCCTCTCAAATGGATGCAGATGGCGGCTTTTCACACTGCGGAAAGTCGGTGTCGCCGAAAACGCCGTGTTGGCCGCTCTCTGGATATACTATGTCTATGGTTAGAGAGTAGCGTCGGAGCAGTGGCTTACTCACCCAGAGCCATCTATTGAATTGAATTGAACTCTGTCTATGGTCCAGCTCTCTTTAAAGGTCCTTAGTCCGGAAAATCGATGTCATCGAAAACGTTGTTGGCTAATTTCAAGTTCCTTTCTGGCGGAGCTAATATTTTGAGAGAGGGAGAGAGATTGGTATCAGAGAGAGAAAAAGTTATCTTTAATCAATAGAGGTTAGTGAATTTTACATTACGTATTACACAGCATATAAAGTACCAGTAAATATGTTTCTTAGTTTGTGATAAAAATAGACATAATTTTTAACGACGGTTTTTTTTGTAAATGATATTAAAAGTTAGTTCTTGTCTGCAAAAGTTTTTGAAAAGAGGAATTATTTACTTGTACAAAGGAGGTCTAGTTTACATATTTGTTTGTGTAGAATTAGATCCATAGTTATATCAGAAATTTGCGTCTTATACAATGTCATCAAAAATTATGAACCGGATTTTGTGCAAAAAACATCAGGCAATATGTGCTAAATTTTACATAGAAAATTATGAAATTTATGTAATATTATGCATAAATTTTTAAATTAGAATTACAATTAAGCATATATGTTTAACGTTTTATCTTATTGGTATGACAATGTTCTAACCTCCACATATAATTATTTCTTTGCTTATTAATAATTACTATTGTTAGAAATTATGTAGTTCTAGTGGACGATTTTGATTTTCAAAATCTTATATGTTCATAAATAAAATATTTCAGTATATTTTTTTTTAATTTGAAGTGAAATTTGAAATTAAGCATTTACTAAAATATTTGCTTTTAGTTTTCAACTTATTCAAAAAGGTGCTTTTTTATCAAAATATATATCTAATAAACAATCTTTTAGCAGCCTACTAATAAATTAGCGACAAGTTTTATCAGGATCCATAGATAGATTCATAGACATCTGGTATTTATATTAAGCTTATGTTGTGTGGATAGAATCTGCTGTGAGAATCTAACAGCAGATTGGCAGCAGAAAGTGAATAGGGTCTGCAGTATGTTCAATTTAAATATATTAGAACAAGTCTTGCTTAGTTTTTGTTGTCAGTTTATTATAATTTATCATTAAGTTTTATATTTCTGCCAGCAAGCTGCTGATGAAATCTGCAGCAGATATTATACAGAATCTGCTTTCGCAGATTTGGTATCTAGGTAGGATATTTTTCTATATTTATAATCTATAAATATTATGTGGATAATAGGATACATCATACTATGACTACTAAAGAGGAAGGAAATAATCTGACAACTGAAACAAAGACTGAAGAAATACTAGATAATGCGACAACTGAGGATGTACCAACCAGCTTAGAAACCTCCCCTGAAGGAACTGCAATACGAAATGGAACTCAAACAATGTCAAAGGACAAAGCAAAAAGTAATCTTGTAAAATATATATACAGGTTGTTCAGTGTAATGTCCACATGACTTTTTAGACATTTCTGATAGTTTAAAGAAAAGATTGTAAGGTGAACATTTATTCGTTTCATACAGTAACAAGGCTATGTTATCTGTATGATAAGAAAATTTGAAAAATTAAATATTTTAATAAATTGTAAATTAATTATTGAAATTAATATTTTAATAAATAAGAGTTTGAAAAAAATTTTTTTATAAAAAGTCAAGATCATCTGGAATTTTGTAAATGGTATCATGCAATCTTTTTTTACATAATCTTTTTTACATATATAGAGGATTTTATGACAAATTTAATGTATTAAATGTAACTTTTATTAATAATAATATAAAAATAAAAAGAAAAATTAACTTGTGCAAGCAAATATTCAAACTGCTTGTGTTTTTTGTGACATGAAGTTGTTATTTTTCACTTTTAATGGATTACATGAATAATTGTGTTATATAACAGCAATGTAATATGAATAATTATTACATAATTACTGTTATATAATGTGTTACATTACTGTTATTGTAACTATTGTAACGTTATTTCCAGCTTATTAACAAAACAATGTAACAGATACATAACACAATTACAATTATGAAACCAAATTATATAACATCAATATAACTAGAGTATAACATATGTTATATTACATGTTACTTCTATGTTATATAACAGTTGTATTCTGTGTTTTCTGGGATGCTATTATTTTATGTCCCTCTCAAAGTCATAAAATTTTGATAAGAAACATTTTCTTCTAAAACCTGTGTAATTTCCGGAAATTGACTATTTTGTATTTAATTATTTAAATAAAATGGTATATTGTTTTATTTGTTATATTGTTATATTGTATTATATTATTATGTATATATGTGCACACATGTATGCACGCGCACACACATATGCACATATGCATATAAATGTACAGCATGGGCCATTTTAATTTATCCACACTGATAATTTCAAAGATTATGGAAATATCGAAAAATGTCCAAAAGAAAAGTTATAGAGTTTGTAGGGGTGATGGTGACCTTGACTTTGACCTTGAAGGGCATTTTCAAGGTCAGTTGGAGGTTAACTTATTTTTTTAAATAGAAAGCTCAAGTTTTTATTATATCTTCTCTTTCTACCAACTAATTTAAACAACTTTTATCTGAAACATTTTTTTATTTGCTTAATATATTTTGAGATATTTAAGGAAAACTTGGTAACTTTTCCAACATTTACTTTATGATATCTCATTAACTATTAGTTGTAAGAAAAAATAGTATTAAACTTTTTTACTTTATTCACTATCAAGAATATATTACTATAATAATGCCCTAACTTTTATTAACTTATCGACCTTCGGAAATTTCAAAATTATTAAATTAATAAAAGTTAAGGCACTATTATAGTAGTATATTCTTGATAATAAATAAAGTAAAAAAGTCAAA
The DNA here is from genome assembly GCF_003227715.2 of Harpegnathos saltator. NCBI lineage: Eukaryota > Metazoa > Arthropoda > Insecta > Hymenoptera > Formicidae > Harpegnathos > Harpegnathos saltator. The sequence continues at coordinate 14,138 of NW_020230136.1, forward strand.
CTATTTTTTTTTTCGATGCCGAATAGTTAACGAGATATCGTAAGGTAAATGTTGAAAAAGTTACCAAGCTTTCCTTAAATATTTTAAAAAATATTAGGTAAATAAAAAAATGTTTCAGACAAAAGTTGTTAAAATTAATTGGTAGAAAAAGAAGATATAATAAAAAATTGGACTTTCTATTTTTAAAATTAAGTTGACCTTCAACTGACCTTGAAAATATCCTCCAAATAAAAAACTAATAATGCCATTCTCTTTCCCCTTCGAAATCATGAAACACATGTTTTAGTTTTTTTTAATATCTTTCATAGTTTTCGAAATTTTTTACCTGTTATGTTTGGAATTTAGCACCCTGTATATCAAAAAACAATATTTACTATATATTATATTAAAAAATTTATTGTATAAAAAAATTTATTATATAAATCTATTATAAATTTATTATTTATTATATAAATTGCAATCATAATATTTTAAGTTGGTTGCATTTACTTATACAATTTAAACAATCATGTTTAAGCAGTTTTTAAATTTACGGGCATTTGCGCTTAACATTTCGGCGTTAATACAAAATCATTAGAAAGAGTGGACATCTGGTGACTGTTGAGAATATTTAATGTAGAGAATAACACTCTAAAGTTTAGGGTTTACACTTATCTATTCAGTGTCATACTCAAATGTTCAGAGTAAACTTTTAAATATGCAGTGTTTACACTCAAACTGGAATGCGAATACTCAGTTATTGAGTGTATACAGAATGATTCATAGCAATCCTTAGATGTCTTTAATATGATATATTCTTGAGTAAATTCTAAGACTATTTTTCCTCTTGCAAAAATATTATCCGATGCTTAGCTACTGAGTTATTAAGATAAATAGTTCGTCTATTATGGATCGGGTACAGAAGGCAGGCAGAGACGGAACAATTAATATCCTATTAATTTATTATTAATTTATATTATATTTGCTATTATACCCGCGTTAAAATTTTTAAGTTCTAAAAATAATATGAATGAATGTTATCACATGCGTTAGCACATCGTACCAAGCGCCTAGGCAGCGCATGCCCCAACGGTTAATTGTTCCATCTCTGCCTGTCTACTATATCCAATTCGTAATAGACAAACTATTTATCTTAATAATTCAGTAACTAAACAGCAGATAACATTTTGCAAGAGGAAAAATGGTCTTAGAATTTGCTCAAGAATATGGCATATTAAGGACAACTGATTGTTTTGAATCACCCTGTATACTTCATCTTTTAAGGTGTACTCAATGTTAGAGTGTAATACTCCATGTTCAGTATGAATACTCCATGTTCAGTATGAATACTCAATGTTCAGTATAGATACTTAAAATATAAGTGTATATACTCAAATTTGAGAATAAACTCTCAAAATCGAGTGTAAATGCTCAATATTTAAATGTTTTTTTGGTAAGGGATGAACTTGGCAAACAACTTCATAAAAAGAAATTGCAATATGTCCGTATTTCGTTTGTATCTCATTTTGTTTTGTTTATATTTCAAAGAATAAAAAGATAAAGGAAGGAAGAGGGAATAGCCAGCAAACAAGTATAAGATATACGAAAACAGTCAACGCAAATAGTCATCCGAAAGAACATCGTTTGTATCCGTTTGTACTTCCTTCCAAGTCGTTTGTACCTTAAAGGAATTGGAAGTACAAGCTTCTCAGAATTCAAAAATAATTGTCCAAGAGATATTTTCGTCAATTTTTGAAATATTGCAACTCGGCTAAAACCATTCAAAAGAGTATCGTTTGTATCCGTTTGTTGCTTGCCAATCAATTCACTGATTAAGTTGCTTGCCAAATTCACACCGGTGCATTAGATAGTAAAGATTTATAAGGAATTAAGCATATGAAATATTTGAAGGCACAATGTCAATTAGGGAATAGTTAAAATCGTCTGAAGTTGAGTCTCTTAAAAAAAAATATATATATATATATATTTAGTCACGAAAAATCACTTAATAATTAGTTTTTTAAAAATCAAAGCAATTAATTTCTGACTTTTTTTCAGCACCTCAGGCGCAACTCTTTCACGCTATCTTGACCTTCACCTTCGCCGTGGCTACTTTGGATTATGACATCAGAAGCGAGAAAATCTATGTTGAAGATTGCTACAAATTAGGTCATTAAGTATGAAATATCCGATTTCGAATCAAAATTTTAGTTTATTATATCTCAAACTAGAAATAGTATATTTCGATCAAAGTATGCGCCTAAACTATTGACACAGTTCTGCCATCTTAATGATAACTTATGTCAGCAGTGAATAAGTCTGAACGGCGGGTAATGATGAAATCGCGGAAGGCGTTTCCGATAGCTTGTTGAGAATTGAATATTTTTCCTTGCAAGAAGTGGTCCAGTGCCTGGAAGAAGTGATAGTCAGTTGGTGCAAGGTCTAGTGAATACAGTAGGTGACGTAGAGTTTCCAAGTCCTGCTCCTGTAATTTGAGCAACGTTGTTTGTGCAACATATGATGGAGCGTTGTCTTGCAAGAGGATTAGCCTGCCTCTATTGACCAATCTCGGCTGCTTAATCGCAAGCATTCTCATCATTTCGTCCAGTTGGTTACAGTAGACACTCGCTGTAATCGATTGACCAGGTTTCATGAAGCTGTAGTGGATAATACCAGTGCTGGATCACTAAACACACACACCAATAATTTTTTTTAGTGAATATTCGGTTTAGAACTGTGTTTCGGCACTTCACTTTTATCCAACCATTATGCCGAACACTTGCGATTGTTGAAAAGAATCCATTTTTCATCACACGTAACAATACGATGTAAAAATGGTTCGCCTTTACGTCGTAAGAGTCAAGAAAGGCAAGCTTCGAGATAATTGTTCTTCTGACGCTCGTTTAATTCATGCGGAACCCACTTATCTAGTTTCTTTACCTTGCCGATTTATTTCAGATGCTCTGATATTGTTGGGATAGTAACGTTAAACCTTGCTGCTAATTCATGCATAGTTTGAGATGTATCCGCTTCCACTACAACTTTCAGCTCATCATTATCCACTTTGGTCTCGGGTCGACCACGTGGTTTATTTTCAAGATTAAAATCATCAGAACGAAACTTCTCAAATCATCGACATACTGTGCGTTCATTAGCCACATCTTCATCAAACATTTCGTTGATATTTTGAATTGTCTACGCTGTATTGGTTCCATGACGGAACTTATATTCGAAAATAACGCGAACTTTTGACTTACAGATGGTTACACAAAAATTGCTATAATAAAGACAACTCGAAAGATAATCACAAACCAGAACATGCGTTTGAAAGAGCGATGATGTACCTTCACAACAAAAAAAAAACCAAGAACTGTAGAAGTGAAGTGTCAGAGATATCGATTGTTGAATTTCGTACTTAAGGAAATCGGACATTACATATTAACGATCTAATACATCCAAATAAAATCACATTTGCAGTCGATTAAACACACTTTTAGAATATTCTAAAAGTTATTCTTTTGCCTTAATAGTTAATCAACAGTTGTAGAATGACTATGATAAGAATGTCTAATCCTGCGTAATTATTCGTGCAACCAGATTTCATATTACACTCATGTTATAGCTGTTTATTGACTGTCAAAGAAAACTGATAACTTTCAGAACATTTTATAAGTGTATTGAATTTACGGCAAGTGTCATTTTATGTTATTTATTTCATCGTAATCCATAGGAATTTTTAACATGGATTTCCTTGCTTCTGATGTCATCAATCAAGAGTTCCATGGAGAGGAACTAGAAATCACGAAATAGAATTTATATATTTTTTTATTCGTAATATTTGCAAACTTTAAATAATAAATTTAATTTTATTTTGGATATCATTTATATGTTAAAGAATTATTTGTATGTTAACGAATTTATCTTTTTAGTTACATATTAATAATTTGGTATTTGTTTAATAATATTTAAAATATATTTATTTTCAGTTACATATTAAAAGTTTATGATATTTAATAATATTAAAACAGGCTTATATAATTTTATTTCTGTCATAAATATTTGTAATTATAATTTTTTGTCATAAATATCCACATAAATAACTCCAATTATAATAATTTTGTTCTTGTTATAAATATCCGCGGTCTAATTGTTTATTTGGTTAATTTTACAAATAAATTATCTGGAAAACTCACTTTTCATTCACTTTTTTAAACGTTTTCTCACTATTTTCTCATTTTATTAAAAATAAACCTTACTTTCCTTGATAATTCTAACAGTTACCGAGTGTTTAAAAAGTCTGGAAAGAGCCAGTTATTTTTAAAATAATTTTACAAATTAGTTTTACGGGAAACATTTAAAACGAAACCTGTAATGTTCAGAAAATTCTACTCGATCGTAATATCTGTGCGATTTTGTAATGACTTTATAATGAACCATCGAATGATCTATTAGGACGAACTTATATACAGTGTGGTCCATTTTAATTGATAATCGGAAATATTTCGTCAGGTAAGCCAGATCATGAAAAATGTTTCAAATAGAAATGTAGTGAAGTTGTAGGGATCAATGGGGGACACACACTGATGACTTTGACTTTGACCTTGAAGTCAGTTTTCAAGGTTATCTGAAAGTCAACTTTGATTTTTCAAATAAGAACCACTATTTTTGACTCCAGAAATGAAAAGAGCGGAAAATTTAACATTCAGATAGATAAATTATGATAGGAGTTCCATGACATTTAAAAGTCAGTTTAAAGCCAAATACGTATTTTTTTTTCAAATAATGGCTGATTATCCTCCGAAGGCGCATTCTCAAATCATCCGGTGTTAACGCTTGCGTAAGTGTGATATGATAAGCGTGATACTGCCTTGTTCTTAAAATTTGCAATACCGTTCCAGGTATACCCGTTTGCCTTTGTATTTGGCGGCTGCTGATGTGAAGATTTGAATGGATAATCACAAATACTGTAAGAACGCGCGCGTCATTTTCACCGTAATCATGACAAGGACGTTCACAAACTAGATCTCCATTACGAGCCTTTGCAGTAAGATTTCGTATCGTGGTATTATTGGGATGACGTCTATTTGGATAATGTTGTGCGTAAAGTCTTGCAGCTGCTACGTAATTTACATTACATTCTCCTAAAATTTGAATCATATCAACAATCTCATTCAGACGATAATTAGCTATTATTTGAAAAAACTTGTCTGCAATTTTCTATTACTATTTCAATGTATCAGGAAAATAATGTATTAGTAAGTTTCCGCAGTCACCATTTCTGATATCAAAATTGGAGGTTTTCACTTGAAAAAATCACGTAGATCTTGAAGTGACCTTAAAATTTGATCTGAAGGTCGAAATCAAAGTCAGTGGGCGACTTCCTTTAACCTCTACCAGTTTTGTTGAAAACATATTTTAGTACCTCCTTTACGTTACAAGTTGTTTGAAAGTACTGATAAAAAATACATATTTAGCTTTAAAATGACTTTCAAATGTCATAGGACTCCTATCATAATTCCATCATAATTTCATTATAATGAAATAATGAATCTTGTACTCGATTGGAGATATGTAAATGTGCATGGCTAATCCTGCGCTTGTTACTCGTTTCATTCACTTACTTGATACGAGATACTACTGTATCTTTCGATGTTACGTGACCTAGTGAGACATATGAAAGTTGCAGGACTGCAAAATTGCAATTAAACAAAAGGTCGAAAATACGAAACAAAAAATATTTCAAAACTTTGTAATTTTGTAAAGGGATGAACCTAATTTCAAAATAAAAAGTTAAACATTAACAAAATAGCGGTTCAATTAAGTATCTTCTTATATTCTTTATACTCTTTATACTAAACAAAAAACTTTGATTTTTTAAGATAAACACGTATACATGCATGCATAAGGTGAATCAATGACTGTTGTTATTTTGAATATTTCGAAAATTAAGAAAAATCAAGGAAAATATGGAAATGTTTCAGATAAAAGTTTTACGATATCAAGAGGGATGTATGACAAAGTTACTTACATGATTTTCAATAACCTTGTTAATGTCATATAAGTATTATTTTTAATTTTTTTAATACTATATATTTTTACATATATGGAACTATATGTTTCTTAAACACAAATCAATATATATTCTTCTAGTCCTCCTATATATAAAAGTATTGGAGTAAAATTATCAAAATTCATAGTTTCTGAAGTATTTTATTATATTTTAATATTTTTAAATATAATGTAAAATGTGGAATATTTCGTATTCATTATTTATTTTTTGGCAAATTTACTTTCATACTTTTGTACGTAGAATGACGGATAAAATCGATTGTTATAAAAAGAAATACCTTAAATAAAATACTATTATGTTTTGCATATTTATTGCACTATAGTGCAAAAATGAGTATAACTGATTGATTGCTTTTGTTATTCTACATTTAGAAATATTAAGACAAGATCGAAAAGTGAATAGTTTACGAGATATTATTTTTTCATTGAAAAATAAAAAAAGGCAAAATTTCAAATATCATAGAAAGAGTACTTTATTATGCATGCGTATATGTGTATGTCTGTTTAACATATATACATTTTTTAAACTTTCTAGTTGATATACTATTAAAAGCAACTGCTAATGCACCGATAATGAAGCAAAAAAAATGGTCAGTTTGCCAAGACAATCCTATTGGACGGATTTCGGAATTTATAAAAAAATATCTCAAATTAGATCCTAATGAGAGATTGGTAAGTTAAACCATTTTCTTTTTCAAATTTTCTTAGTAATAATACAGTAAAATAGTAATAATGATATTTATGTTTATGTATATATATATATATATTGAGTCTATGCATAATTCCGTAGCGAAAATCGAATAAATTTCAAATGCAAAATATTTAGTAAGAAAAGCGATTTTAATCAACTAAATATGTTCCATTCTGTTCAATGACTTTCTGCTATCTCTCTACGAGCTTCATTATCCTTCTTTCATAGAAGTCCTGAGATCTTTGGGCAAAGAAGTCATTCAAGTGGTTTTTGAGGATGTTTAGGGAACTAAAGGTTTTATTATTCAAATTGTTCTGTAGCGTCCGGAACAAATGATAGTCTGAAGATGCAAGATCCGAACTATACAGTGGATGTACCAAATCATCCCATCCAAGCCGCAATAACTTTTGCTGGGTCATCAGAAAAACGTGTGATCTAGCGTTGTTCTGGTGAAACACAACGTCTTTTATGTTCGCCAATTCGGGCCGCTTCTGATCGATTGCTCGCTTTAATTTGGCCAGTTGTGAGCAGTACTTGGTCGAATCAATCGTTTTGTTGGGTGACAGCAGCTCATAATAGACGATTTCTTTCCAATCCCACCAGATACATAGCATGACCTTCTTCGGGTGTAACACAACCTACGCGGCCGTCTGAGCAGCCTCTTCGCGCTTCGACCATGATCTTTTTCGACTGACATTGTTGTAGACGATCCATTTTTCATCGCCAGTGATCATCCGCTTTAAAAATAGTTCGTTTTGATGGCGTTTGAGCAACAAATCACAGGCTGAAATTCGGTCCATTAAATTCTTTTCGCTCAGTTCGTGCAGCACCCAAACATCAAGCTTGTTTACCATCCCAAGCTTCCGTAAATGTCTCGAAATAGTTGATTGGTCAATGTTGAGGTTATGTCCGATCTCTGTAGTCGTCAAATGCCGGTCGGAGTCAATTAAAGCCTTGATTTGATCATTTTCAATAGTGACTGGCCGACCAGAGCGAGGAGCATCTTGGAGGTTAAAATCTCCGCAACGAAATTTCGCAAACCACTTCTGACACACACTTTCGTTTACGGCATTCTCTCCCTACACAGCGCATATCTTTTTGTGAGTTTTCGGAAATAAAAAAGCAAAATGCATTGAAAATACACGTTTTTTCCTTCCATGTTCAAAATATAATTAAACTTCGTATACGTCATGGATCTCGATGAATACTTTCTTAAAATGTCGGCACAAATTTCAGTTTTCACTTAATGTACGGCACTTCATATGTTTGATACATGTGCGAGCAGAAAAACAACTGCGAAAGACAGCTGTGTGAAGTTGGCCCCCTGACCACCAAGAATTTAATTTTGACCATTGCCATTCGTTTGGTGGTCGTTTGGTAGCATTTGGTAGTCCATTCCAAACGTTTGGTAGTCAAAAGTGTAATGGTTCTCGCAAAAAATAAAAATTGTATGTGAAGTTGCCCCCCTCTCTCAAAAATCGGTTTCCACAGTGTCCTGGATAATTTTGACCATTACCAATCGTTTGGTGGTCGTTCAGTAGCGTTTGGTAGTCCATTCCCAACGTTTGGTAGTCAAAACTGTAATAGTTCTCGCAAAAAATTATAATGTGAAGTTGGCCCACTCGGCTCGAAAATCGGTTTCCACGACATCTTGGATAATTTTGACCATTACTAATCATTTGGTTTAACTGTTTTATGAGTAAAAATAAATTTTTTGTCACCAACTTTTGTAATTTTCATTAAAACCTCTATTTTCCTTACGACTACAATTTCGATTATCGTTCATAATGAAATAAACATAAAATAGCTTCCATTAAACCAAAATTACTAAACTATAGAGGTTTACTCATCCCCACTCTTTCGTTACGTCATACAGAATCCTAACGCACTTAACGTAGTAATGGTTATTATATTATAGAGTCTGGCAAAAGTTCCGGAACGGCTAATTATTTCAAAAAATAATAATTGTTTAAAACAATGTTTGAAACAAAAGTTGTAGGGCTTAAAAGAAGCTATCAGATATTGATAATTGTTTGACCTTGGAATGACCTTGAGAAACGTTATCTAGGTCGACAAAAATGTTAAATGGAAACTCCAATTTTTTAATCCTTAAATATCTCAAAAAATATTAGGCAAATAAAAAAATGTTTCAAACAAAAGTTGTTCAAATTAATTGGTGGAAAAAGACGGTATAATAAAAAATTAGAGTTTCCACTTGAGATTTTTATGTCGACCTTGATATCGTTTCTCAAGGTCAATCCAAGGTCAAACAATTTTCAATATCTGATAGCTTTTTTTAAGCTCTACAACTTTTGTTTTACACATTGTTTTAAACAATCATTATTTTTTTTAATAATTAGCTGTTCCAGAACTTTTAGCAGACCCTGTATGATCGTGCTAGCGGCATTTTAGTTTGTTAGTTTCAAAGAAAATATTTTTTTACATAAGTTATGTTTAACCTTTTGCGGTCGGCAGATTTCGAAGAGATTGATAAACATTGATATCTGTAAGTTGATCTAAACATTTGAATCTAGCATCGGCAGGATAGTTTTCTTTCATTATCGCTAGCCTCGTTCACCGTGCCGCGCGCCAGGCGATCACGAATGCCAGCCTGGCGGCACCGACTTCTACGATAACTTGCGAATGCCACCACTGTGGCGGCATCAACCGCAAAGGGTTAATATTTATCTCGATAATTGGTGTTTATAATCAAACTGACAGTTAAATTCGATTTGACATATCACATATTGTCAATGAAAACCACTTGAAGCCGCTAAATAGACACCACTGGGATTCACGGTGTCAATATCTCTTCTTGTCGATGCGTCTTCTGCCCAGAAATTCGTCAATAAGCAAATCTTTATAGTTTAGTAACTTTGCATTAAACAAATGATTATAATGAAAATTATGTATATTATGAAAGGATGCCGCGGGAAGTGCTTTTTTAAACTTGGCAAGCCAACTTAACATTCGCAAATTCGATTTTCATTAATAATTACTACTATTTTCTATCAAACGTCACCAAACTAACTACCAACCGTAAAAATACGGCCACCAAAAATTTTGTCACAATGAAAGTTACATAGAATATCGCGACAAGGGAATGTCGCGTAACATTTTTTAAACTTAGAAAGCCAGCTTCACAAATGCAAACTCGACTTTCACTAATAATGAAAACAATTTTGACTACCAAACGTTGGGAATGGACTACCAAACGCTACCAAATGACCACCAAACGATCAATAATAGTCAAAATTATCCAGAACATCGTGGAAACCGATTTTCGAGATGAGGGGGCCAACTTCACATACAATTTTTATTTTTTGCGAAAACTATTGCACTTTTGACTACCAAACGTTGGGAATAGATTACCAAACGCTACCAAACGACCACCAAACGAATGGCAATGGTCAAAATTAAATTCTTGGTGGTTAGGGGGCCAACTTCACACAGTTGCGAACATCTGTCGGAATTTCGCTACGGAATTATGCATAGACTCAATATATATATATATATATATATATATATTGATATTGATATATATATATATATATATATCTATCTATCTATTTATTTTTCAGTTTCTCTATGTTAATCAAACATTTGCACCTTCTCCTGACCAGACAGTTAAAAATTTATATGATTGTTATGGTACGGATGGAAAATTGATCATTCATTATTGTAAAAGTCAAGCCTGGGGCTAAGTCAAGGTTAATATTTTTATTTATAAATAGTATCTGATTTACTTATCTTTTACATTATGCAGGTGTTTGACGCAAGACATGCAATAATTACATAGAACGATAGAGCATGTCATTCTGATTATGAGGATTCCTGTTATCTTACAAACCTATATGGGCTGCGTTCCGTTATTCACTTGCAATACTGACAGTGTGACATCATAAAGTCAAACTGCTAAAGTGTTCTGCAATTGTTGATGCTGTTTTTCAGCGTGTAATGCAATTAATAACGGAACGGATATGCAATACTGCAAACATACTACAATATAACCTAAAACTTAAAACAGAACTGTGTGACTTGCTGGCTACATTCCGATATTCATTGTTAGTATTGAAATTCTATAATACGTAGGCTGCTGGAAAAGTTTCTGCAAACGATATGAAAAAAAAAAGCATATAAAATTCGGTAAATGGCTTTATTTGTTTTTCAAAGTATTTGCCTTTATGATCGATGCACTTCTCTATACGCTCGAACCAATTTTCGAAACATTTTTTTCACTGAGACTGTAACCTCAGAAACCAGTGTTCGGAATGCTTCAACAGCTGCTTCAGGCGATACAAATCATTCACCACGCATCTTATGTTTGATGTTTGAGAACAAGAAGAAGTCATTAGGTGATAAATCAGGTGAATATTGACAATGAGTCATCAATTTGACATTTTTACTGAATAAAAAATTAACGGTTTGACGTGCTGAAAGACAGTTGGCGTTGTCATGATGAAGAATGATGCAACAATTTCGGTTTGTTCTACACAATTCATTGATGACTTCATGCAAACAAATTGTTGTATATCAATCAGCATTTATAGTCTTTCGATCCTCTAAAGCCCCGGTTGTCACATGTCCGGTATAACCGAAGAAGCAAGTAATCATTTGCTTGGCAACACTGCATGAACGAACGACTTTTGTTGGTTTCGGCTCATTTTGAACGAGCCGAACAGTGGATTGTTGTTTACTTTCGGGCTCGTACGACTAGATCCATGTTTCGTCTCCAGTAACGATATTGTAGACCAAATTTGACTGACCTCGGTTGAATTTCTTGAACATTTCTTTGTACCATTTCACACGAGCCTGTTTTTGAGCTTCGGTCGAATTGTGTGAGATCCAAAGGGACTGCAAAGTTTCCGTACGTTCAAGTGATCATGTAAAATCATGTGTATTGCTTTCATGTCAATGCCCAAAGATGCCTGAATCTCACGGTGTGTCACATGCTGATCTCGCTCAATCATTTCACGCACAGCATCAACATTAGTAGCAATAACAGACGTGGATGGACGATATTCACAAAACTCGTCACTAAGAAAGGTGCGTCCGCGCTGAAATTCGGCAAATCAATTATAAACAGTTCTATTGGATGGTGCTTCATCCCCAAAAGCCAAATGAAGTCGATCGGCATTGTTTCGGAGTTAGACTACATTTGTAATCGTAAAAAATCATTGCCCGAAAATTTTCATTTTCTCGCGCGAAATTTCCATTTTCTCACAAAATAACTTCTTTTAAAATTGTGCAAATGAAGCTAATTGACTAGGTACAAACTGTCAATTGAATTATAAGTTAGAAACGTCTAATTTTACGGATATGATAGTAGCAGAACGGTGGTGCCATTGCAAGTACTAAATTGCAGAAATTTTTCCAGCAGCCTATGTATATATGACAAACTATATATTTTCAATACTGACAGTGAACGCAGCCACTTTCATGGTTGTCGCCACTTTTCTACTGAGAATGTCTTATCTCGCGAGTCGCAGTAACAAAAGCAGGAAGTGACGACAAAATTTATGACGTCATATGTTTTCACGAGCTCGTCGAAAGTTTACTGCAGCGTATTTTGAAACGGTATTAGCAGTACTGCCATCATTGGCTGTCAATAATGGAACGCAGCCATGGTTATTGCGTGTTTTGCATCAAACATCTTGTGTATAAAAACTATATCGAAAATAGTAATATTAGGTACCGAACTTAATTACCAATTCTCAAAAATTAATGGCATAAGCAACGAACGTTATGACTGACAGCTGAAAAGAAAGCTTAACATTTCTCAATAAAATTCAATACACAATGACCCATTTTATTCGGTAGAAAATGGAACGTGATAAAGAGTTTTTTCGACATGTGCGTCTTCACTACTTTCATTTGAAGAAAAATCTAACTGAAGTTCATTGATTACTCAATGAAAGTTATGATGATGTTGCTCCATTAAAAATAGCTTGCAAAAAATGGTTTCAACGATTTAAAAGTGGTGATTTTAACATGAAAAACAAACGATCAGGTCCACTAAAAAAGTTTGAAAACACCGAATAGCAGAAACACTCGTAACTATGGCGTATCCAATAGAATGCCCGATGTTGAGTGGACTTTACATAAAATATATCAGTATATATATTTTCCTCAATTCTGGACTGTCATATTGGATCCGCCATCATGAATGTCGGATCTCGATATTGAATTATTATCTATCTATTATTCTATCATTATTAGCTATCTATTTAAAAAACTATTGGATAATTATCTAACCAGAAGCTGCTTTGGCAATGTGGCCGAATAGTTGTCTCTGGATCGATAAAATGACGCATTTTTCACTAGTTTTGATGGATTTACGGCTCTTTCTACAGATCTTCCGCTAAAAGGGCCGTCATTTCCACATTTTATTTATATTCATCGATACCCATGATATTCAGTTTTTAGGTTCTATCTGTAGTCGAAAAATTGGTCTTTTTTAACATCCTCTTTTGTTATTTAAGGGTTTTCGAGATTGTTAATTACAAATTTGTTATTGAAAATTTGAAATCGTGGGATCTATGATAGAATATCTATGATATAAAAAACTCAATCAATAGCCATTTTGAAATTGAAATGTTTCATTTCTATAATTATGTTCGCCATATGAGACCCGTCATTTTGAATTTTGTACTTTTCACATCGGATTTGTATTCAGCAACCTCAAAAACCTCCAGATCATGATTTTGAAGTATACGTTAGTATACGATTTGAAAGTATACATTATTACTTAACATTTCATGCAAACGAATTTATTCTCTCTGCTGAACAAAACGACGGTTTTGTTCAGTATATGCTTATTAACCCATTAAAGCCCATCCTCAAACCAGTAGAAATATGAAAAAAGTATGAAAAAATAAAAGATGATTGGTGGCACTTTGGGAGGACTACTATGCAGTAAAGAGTTAAATCCATCGCTAGTTTTCTACTCGCAAATCATAACAAAGAGTTTTTTGTGACGTATTGTGACTGGCGACGAAAAATGGATTTATATTATGATAATCCATTATGATAAACGCAAAAAGTCATGGACAGACCTGGGCCAACCATCAACTTCGATGCCCAAACGGAATATTTATGGTCACGAGGTAATGCTATATATTTGGTGGGATCAGGAAGATATAATGTACTATGCTTTACTGAAACCAAATGAAACAGTCACAACCAACCGTTACCAACAACAATTGGAACGTTCAAACGAAGAATTATAATACAAAAAATCAATTGCCAGTGATCGATAAAAAGTCATTCTTTTATATGACAATGCTCGGCTATATGTTGCAAGAACCGTCTAATACTGATAGAGCTCGAATGGAAGGTTTTCCCGCACGCAGTCTATTTTCCAGACTTGGCCCTATCAGAATTATCCCTATTATTAAACTTGTTTCGATCGATGTAATGTGCCCTTGAGGATACTTCTCTAATTTCTTTAATTTCCAAAATGTGCAAAAATGGGTCAATGATTAGATTGCTTTAAAAGACAAGTTCTATCGACGCGGAATTTAACTTTTGCCAATGAAATGGAAAAAGATCATAGAAAATAATGGAAAATATTTTGATTAATGTATTCATTCATTTTGTCATTAAAATGAATGTGGTCTTTAAGCAGAAAAAGTCGGAAATTAAGTTCGGTAATATAATTGAAAACTAAATAATTTTTCATATCAGGAGAACTAGGTGATTCTGATACAAAGTAAATCGAAAATATAGATGGAAATTTTTTACATCATGTTTCGTTTTCTAGAAAATTAAATTCTAAAGAACGGTGTAACGTTTACACAAGTCAAATGATATTGTTAGTTAAGTCCATACGTGCCCAATGAATTTTTAAGTTTAATTTTCTTTTTAACAAAATTCATATGAAAATAAAAATTGGTATACAAATTTTCAATCTAATTCTCTGTTTAACTTCTATATGAGAAATTATTTTCTTTTTGTAGTATTACGATTTTGTATTACGATTTTCGGTACGTCTTATGTATACAGGATATTTCTTATGCAATTTGTATGTTTCCACTTGTGTGCAGGTGCTTATATATTTCCACTTGTGTGCAGAGCTCATCAAATTAAATGAATACGTCTTGTATTGTTTTGCAAATAACGATAATTATTGAGATATTTATTAAAGAAAATTAGTGAATGAGTGCGCATAATACGATGGGGCGACTACACAAATAACCACAATTGACCACGTACCGCTTGCAAATTTTTTTCATCTTTTGTTATCATTACTGACAAGGAGAAGACCAGAAATGGCCTCCTCCAATTTCGACAAGCTTGACATATGTTATAGTACTACCCTCCACTAATGAAGGATAAAGCCACTCGATGCAACGCTCAAGCATCCGCGAGAAAAATGAGTTTCAAATTTTCGGTGTTCTTTATGTACCGAGTAGTAAAAACAAGTTGTCGAGGTCGTAAGGTGACGGACTAGTACGCTGTAGGTCTGCGCATCACAAATCTCGCTTTTTTCTTAATTCCTTTTTTCATTTTCATTTACATGAATGTACATATATATAATTGTACAACATTTTTAAGAAAAATATTCTTTTTGCGCATTTATTCGCTGTATGTATATATTTTTATATATATTTTATATTTCCATTTATTTTATTGTTTTATTGAAGCAAATGTAGGAAAGTATAAGAACATGTACAGGAAATATAAGATAAAGATAAGGTTAATAAATAAAAAATTTAAAGTATTTTGCATCGTTGGATTTTCTATTTTCTTCACTATTCACAATATACTGCGAACGCTAGTTGTTGCTCTACTCGAGTAAAAATGAAAAAAAAAGCGAGACTCAAACTTGTGACGTGCAGCGCTACAGCGTACTGTCTGTCGCTTTACGACCTTGGTTACTGCTGTTCAGTGGCACCCTGTTTTTATTATTCAGTACATACGGAACACCGAAAATTTTAAATTCATTTTTAACTTTAAACTTTAAATTCATTTTTCTCGCGAATGCATTGCATCCAGTGGCTTTACCCCTTCATTAATCGGAGAGTAATACTATAACATATGTCAAGCTCATCGAAATCAGAGGGGGCCATTTCTGGCTCTCTTCTTATGAAACAATCGCACGATTAGCCATTAGCTTGTAATTATACCAACATAGTTCACCTTACCGCATTGTGCGTGCTGATTTCTCAATTCTCTTTCGTTAATAATTGAAAATTTTACGTGATCGATTGCAAAATGGTAGCAACCTTATTATTCCAGTTTGATGTATCCTGCATATATGTATTAGATTGGTAAGAAAATAATGCCAGCTTTATATATTATTTGACTTTGTTATTTGTTTTTGGAATAAATATTTCTTTTAATATATTCATGTTATATACCATTTTAAAATGCAGATTTCGCTCTATATTTCTCTGCTACTGGTTTTATTTTTACTATTATTTTGTGTTCATTATTATTCATAGAATTCATGATGGAAAAGAAGCAATTGCGAGCGATATTCTTATACGAGTTCACACTAGGCCAAACTAGGTTCAAACTATAAAGCAGCAGAGGTGACTCGTAACATCAACAGTACATTCGGCTAGGGAACCGCAAACGAACCTATGACGCAACATTGGTTTCAAAAATTTCAGAATGGGGATGAGAGCTTTGAAGATGAAGAAGGTCGTGGGCGTCCATCGGTAGTTAACAATGACGAATTGAAGGTGTTGATCGAGGCAGATCCGTGCACGATTCGAGACCTTGCTGTAAAGTTAAACGTAAATCATCCAATAGTTCTGGACCATCTTAGGCAACTTGGAAAATCAAAAATGCTCGACAAATGGGTGCCGCATGAATTGAATGAAAGTAAAAAAAATCGTCGTTATGAAGTGTGCTTTGTGTATCTTTTGCGCAACAACAACGATCCATTCCTCGATTGCATTGTGACATGCGATGAAAAATGGATTCTATACAACTGCTCAGCATAGTGATTGGACCGCCGCGAAGTTCCACAACACTTTCCAAAGCTGAAACTGCACCAAAGAAAAACTATAGTGATGGTTTGGTGGTCGTCAGCCGGTCTGATCCATTACAATTTCCTGAATCTAGGTGAAACCATCACGGTAGAGAAGTATTGTCAAGAAGTCGATGAAATGCACCGCAGACTGCAACGTCTGCGCTCGACATTGGTCAATAGAAAAGATCCCATTTTTCTTCACGACCACACGTCGCACAACCGACGCTGCAAAAACTGAATAAATTAGGCTATGAAACTCTGGTTCACCCATTATACTCACCAGATCTCTCGCCAATCGACTACCATTTTTTCAAGTACCTCGACCACTTCCTGCAAGAGAAAGTTTTCAACAACCACGGCGCTGTTGAAAATGCCTTTCGAGAATTTATCGATTCTACGACGTTGGAATTCTATGTTACCGGAATAAATAAATTTGTTTCTCGTTGGCAAAAATTTGATGATTGTAATGGTTTTTATTTTGATTAATATACTTTACTCTGAGCTGAGATATATGCGTTTAAAGTTAGAAGTTAAAAACCGATATTATTTTCCTACCAACCTAATATACACAGTCTGTCCCAGATATAATGAGACTGGTTCCATCAAAGTTCTTAGCGCAGCGACATTTATGAGTGAATGATGGTAGGTGAATGTTCTACCCTTCATCTACTTAACCTCAAAATTTGAGCGAATTCGGTTGATATTTTACTGTGGTTTGACATTTTATGTAAAGTCACTTTGTGTACGTCGATCGAAAACCAACATGGAGCGAATATTAAATTCTGTTTTAAATTGGGTAAAAGTGGTGCAGAAACGTACGAAACGCTAAAAATGTGTACGAGGATGAATGCATGTCCCATGCACAGGTTTTCCGTTGGTTTGGCCGATTCCGTGACGGTCGTGAGGACCTTGCAGACGATGACCGAGCACCGCCGCCAAAAACCACTCACAATGAAGAAAACATCGAGAAAGTCAAAGAAATTCTTCGAAGCGACCGCTATGTGTCTACGAGACTCATCGAAGAGGAAACTGGGATACCGAAAAGCACAGTCTATCGAATTTTGACCGAAAATTTGGGCAAACGGAAGGTCTGTGCGCGCTTCGTGCCACACACTCTGACAGACGACCAAAAAGATTGGAGAGTTCATCATTGCAAAGACATCATTGTTATCGATCATCCACCGTATTCACCTGATTTGGCTCCGTGCGACTTCTGGCTATTTCCCAAACTGAAATTGGCGATGAAAGGAAATCGTTTCGATACCATCCCGGTCATCCAAAAGACTTCGACCGCCATAAAGGCCATTCCAGCCGATGAGTATAAAAAATGTTTCGAAAAATTTGTTGAACGTTTCCAACGCTATATTGACTCAGAAGGAGACTATTTTGAATAAACAAAAATAAAAAATCAAAATAATAAACGCTTTGTATTTTTTTTAGACCAGTCTCATTGGATCTGAAACAGACTGTGTAAGAGCGTTGATATAGCTTGTTGGTATATTTTGTTATACATCCTGTATATACAAGTATTTAGTACAGAAATATTGATTATTATAATCTTCAATAAATTTAATTACAGCACCGACTATACATCAATGCACTTTGCAACTCGTGTGAGAAGATAGTGAGCAGTTCGTCTGAAGTCATTTTGATGTTCCCTTATGCGAACAATAATCCATACTAACAGCAATCTGTACCGACGTTCATGTATATGTAAAATTTCATCAACTTGAGCAATGAACCACTACTATTGTACAAACAATCAAAATTTTGAGTTATTAACGAAAAAGACTCGGCAAATCAATGTGATTACATGAAAAATGGTTGACTGCACAATTGGCTCTTACAGTAGCAGCGGTTAATATTGGGCGACAACGAAAGGCGGAAAAAAGATACAAGTGGCGTATGGGCAATTGCAGTAGTTATCTAACCTGATTGTTGAGGTGACCCATTTGAACATATAAATGGATTTTTTCCGGAAATATAATAAAAATAAATAATAGATTTTTTTTAATATATATATGTTTTAAAGATGTTTCGATGTCATTCTTTCTTTTTTTAGATTAATCGATTCCTGAACATTATACGTATAACAATATTATTATTAAAGTTTTTAAAAAGTAAATTATGGTAATTATTTAGATGACGGGCCTCACCTTGGATTTCGCTCAAACTCACCTATCTTGTGTATTTTGACGTGTAGAAGCCGAATCTGCAAGTAAAAATGATCGCTCGGCTCTAGTTTGCGAAAAATAAATAGTTAAAAAGTGACACACGCGAGGTTAGGAAATTTGTCATGTCGGTAATACAGAGACTTTGGATATAACTTTCAATGCGCAACGAGAACGGGGAGGGTGCGGGAGGGGGTATGTAACAATGAAAGTCGCAAACATGTATATACATACAGTACCAACATATGTACACACACACACACACACACAAGTGATTGAAAGTTATAGCAACTTTCCACATGCAACGAGGACGGGGAGGGTGCGGGAGGGGGGCCGAAGGCCCCCTTGCACCTCCGTGTGTGTGTGTGTGTATGTGTGTACATATGTGGTACTGTATGTATACATATGTTTGAGACATTTTCATATATTAAACATATGAATTTTTAGCTCATATATCAGTGGTTATTTTTGTTGTGTAATAACCACTGATACATAAGCTAAAAATTCATATGTTTAATATATGAAAATGTCTTTGGGAAGAGGGCTTCGCCCCTCCTCAACATGTATTATTTTACACTTTTCGACTAAAAAGAACAGACCATAAGTCTCTGTATTATCGACATGACAGGTTTCCTAACCTCGCATATGTCACTTTTTAACTATTTATTTCTTGCTAACTAGAACCGAGCGACCATTTTTACTTGCAGATTCGGCTTCTACACGTCAAAATACACAAGATAAGTGAGTTTAAGCGAAATCCAAGGTGAGGCCCGTCTTCTAAATAATTACCTATTTTTCTTCTGAAAATTCTCATTGGTATTTTGGAATGTATTTAAATGTTTCGATTACTTCTGATTACATCTTAAACTATGTTTTGATTACTCTATTCACTCACATAATTAAACTATAATACTACACGTACATACCCAGTCAGCACATAAAATTAAAAGATGCCGAAAAGATATCTTTATAGTCGCCTTTTTGACTAGACAAAAAGATGTTTAAAAGACGTCTTTCCGACTATTCAAACATTCCTACTATTTTTGGTTGACGAAAAGACATATTTTTGTAGTCATCTTTTCGATAAGGTAAAAAGATATGTAAAAGATGTCTTTCCAATTATAGAAAAAGTCTACTTTTTAAATAGACAAAAGATGGTTTAAAATATATCTTAAGCCAGCGGCACACGATGCTTGTTTTCGTGCTGGATTGCTTGCTGGATGAAAATACTGCGTTCTGATTGGTGCATTTTCATCCATCTTCGAAAATATACCAATCACAACGCAGTATTTTCATCCAGCAAGCAATCCAGCACGAAAACAAGCACCGTGCCGCTGGCTTAAAACTGACGATACACGCAGCTTGTTTTTGTATTGGATTCAGTGACATTCGTCAATATTACATGATACCGTTTTTAATGTACATGCAGGAAACTTCTGAGCGATCAAATATCACCATGGCCCAGTTCCACAACTTGCTTGAAACGGAGTTTAAAGCAAATTGTGAAACTGGGCCTATGAACAAAGGCTGCGTTCAGTAGAACAAAATGGCTGCATTCAGCAGAACAAAGTGATCAGTGAGCGCTTAGTGATTCTCGCTCCTGATTGGTAAATACTTCTAGGTCTATGAAGAATCTAAAAGAATGCTTCAATCACAGACAATAATCACTAAGCGCTCTCTGATCACTTTGTTCTACTGAATGCGGCCATTGATCAGTGAGCGCTTAGTGATTATTGTCTGTGATTGGAGCATTCTTTTAGATTCTTCATAGACCCAGAAGTATTTACCAATCAGGAGCAAGAATTATTAAGCGCTCACTGATCACTTTGTTCTGCTGAACGCAGCCAATATAGTGATCCCCTTACCACTATTATCATCGCTCCTCTCGTCTAAAACAGCACTTTAGGCTCCGTCCATGTATTCTATAGTCAATGTTACTACCCCCTCGTTATAGCCTCCGTCTATGTATTCTATAGTCAATGACTACGTTTACACGGCTTTTAACTTCGACTTAAGGTCATTCTACAATACGTGTCGTAAGTTGTAAGCCGTAAGAACTAACCAATTATAGCCGATTATTTTTGTAATAATCGACTGTGATTCGCTAATTCTTACGGCTTACAACTTACGACACGTATTGTAGAATGACCTTTATACTTCGTCTACAACAGAAGTCGTAGAGTCGTAAGTCGTAGAAATTGACCAATCATAGTCCGGTAAGAGAAAAATAATCGACCATGATTGGTCAATTTGTACGACTTACGACTCTATAGGCTCGTCTACAATAGCTGTAAGAGTAAGGCTGTAAGGCTGTAACGTAAGCTGTCAGCGAATGAAAATATTTCATTTCGTATCTTGCAACCTTACAGCCTTACTCTTACAGTTAATGTAGACGAGCCTTATGACTTCTATTGTAGACGAGGTATTAGGCTACATTCCGAAATTCACTGCCAGTACTGAAAATACATAGGTTATGTCACGTATACTATAGAATTTCAGTGCTGACAGTGAATATCGGAACGTAGCCATAGTAACTATCGTAGTTAGTGCAGTCTCGAATCCAATTAGAGTATATTTTTAAATCTAAAAGAATATACTAATCGAATCAAAGAATTCACTAATTACGGTTGTTATTAATCCGGATTAACCTCATCGTGTAAACGTAGTTACTGACTCCTGCTGCGGAGTCCGCTCATCGGTGGTAAGATAAAGACAGAGAACGATTGATCGCTTGTGCTTTTCTAACTTACTATCTTTTAAACCCCTTGACTGTGGAGGCAGAAATGTATTAGTCGTGCCATTTTTGTGTTGGAAAAAATGTCGAATTTTCTTTATGATATTTTTATAATAAGGGTTTTTGGGGTCGCTGAATCCAAATTTGATATTAAAATTCTGACATTCAAAATGGCGAATCCAATATGGTGGGTCAAAATTATGAAAATAATCGGATATCTATGAAAGTGGATATCTATATGTTTTTGGGCTCGCTGAATCCGAATCTGATATCGAAATTTCAAAATTCAAAATGGCAGATCGACCATGGTGTGTCAAAGTTATGAAAATCAGATTTTAATGAAAGTCGGTATTTATATGTTTTTGGGGTCGCTGAATCCAAATTTGATATCAAAATTTTAAGATTAAAAATGGCGGATCTAAATTTTGAAAATCAGATTTTCATGATTTTTATAATTTGACTCGCTATGTTGGATCCGCCATTTTGAATTTCGAAATTTTGATATCAAATTCGAATTTAGCGACCCCAAAAACATATAGATACCCACTTTCATAAAAATCCAATTATCTTTATAATTTTGACTCGCCATGTTGGATCCGCCATTTTGAATTTCGAAATTATGATATCAAATTCGGATTCAGCGACTCCAAAAACATATAGATACCCACGTGTATGCAAAAAACAATAGTTTTACTATTTTTTTCTTCGATGCGTGTATACACATCATCCACACTGGTGACACGACTTTTTCATGCGCCTATTCACGTCATCCACAATCAAGGGATTAAGGATGTAGAATAAACAAGAACCGTGCACGCTTTACCGTTACGGTCAGGATATAGTGTGCATACATTTTCTCAGAGGGCGCGTCGGAAAAAGCGTCTCGGCGTAACTGGTCCAGTAGCCGCTCTTAAGTTTCTCTCTGCTAGCAATGAATATCGAAACGTGAACTTTAGTAACTGAAACTTTTAATTGTTGTATGTCGGATATCAAATGTAATCAAGGAAACTAAAGTTGTGTTCCAATATTCACTGCCAGCACTGAAAATCTATAATATACGTGACATAAACTATATATTTTCAGTACTGGCAGTGAATTTTGGGACATAGCCTTTGTGTCTTTGGAATATTAACAATTTTTCTTATAGATTTTAAATTTATTTGTAAATTAATATTATACTGATTATTTTATTTTAGAAGTATATATTAACGATATGGTCATGAAGATACCGTAAGTATAGCTTAGAGTAAGTAATATTCATAATTACAATAAACTAAACTGATATATTGCATATCTATATATTAAATTCCTTATATATATATATATAAGGAATATATATATATTCCTTATATATATATAATAAAAGTATAAGTATAAATCGATTTATCAGTATCAAGTTATGTAAATTTACAGTCGATTCAATAGATTTAATAGATTTAATAAAAATTAAATTCAATAGATTCAATAAATTCAATAGAATACTGCTTTTAAATATTTAAATATTTAAAATAAAATACTTTGCTTTTTCAGAGAAGCTACTTCTTTTTTTTGGAAACAAGGTAGGATAAAGACATTTGATAATTGGCCTTTTAAAATATCTGACAAGTGTAACTCAGAATGCATGGCTTCTGCTGGTTTCTATACTATTGGAAATAGTGATGAACCAGATTTAGTAGAATGTTTTATCTGTGGCAAACAACTGGATGGTTGGGAGCCTGATGATGATCCATGGTAAATCATTTTATTTGTATTATTGAAGTAATTTATAATATTGAAGTAATTTGTATTATTGAAGTAATTTATATTATTGTATGTAATATATTGTAGACTTTTGTTGCAATTTATAGGAATGAACATTTAAAACATCAATCAAATTGTTCATTTATCAAATTAAATAAACAAGATGAAAAAGATTGGACAGTGGATGACTTATATGACTTATATAAAAAATTCAAAATAAAAGAATATGTAAGTATAATTTGATATTTACTAATTCTTATAATAAGAATTTGAGTAATCATGTGTAGGAGATACATCTTCAATGACTTTAACCTTGACATATGTTATTAAGATCATCATCTTGAATAATATGCAAAAGATTAGATGGCATTCCTTGTTTATTAAAAAATCATCAGCAAAAGAAATTCAACAAAAGAATATAATTTGTAATTACCATTTGTAATAAACAATGACCACCAATTTAAACTTTTTAAATAGTACTCAGAACTATCAAAATGAATTATCAATACATTTGTCTTTATATACATAAGTTTTGGCACTTAAATCTTTTGCTTTTCTAAATGGACAAGTCTATTGTATACTAAAATTGTAGATTCTGAGATGATTAACAAAGATCCCTACATAAAGTTTGGCAAATAAATTTTTCGTCTTTCTAAATAAGTCTAGTATATACTAAAATTACAGATTTCGGAATGGCAATTAAATTTTTTGCCTTAATGAATAATTAATGAGTCTATGATATGCTAAAATAACAGATTCTGAAAAGAATAGTAGCATTTATGAAATTTGTTTTATATTTTTAATAATTATAATCATATAATAAATTTATACGACAAAATATATGCAAAATGTATATTTTTATAATTCTTGTCAACATGATCGTATGTTATGCTGCTTAAATGAAAGATTTAAGAATATATGAAAAATTTTTAGATATGGTAATAACTTTTGATAATTATGTAAGCCTCTTCTCTACTCACATATATGTAAAGTTTACCATATACAGTGTTGAAAAATTATGTTCGATTAATGAAACTGTTTTTGTTAATAATTTTTTGTTAATAACTTTTTAACAAACAATGAACATCACCTAAACCTTTTGCACATTGCTCAGAGTGATGACCTTGATAACATATGTTAAAGTTATTGAAGGTGCATCTCCTATGCATGATTATCAGAATAATTGTTTAATATTTTTTATATATTATTATTTAATGATAATGTTATGAAAACGCTCTACAGATGTATGGTGTAAATACAAAAATTAACATGATAAAGGAAGAAGCAGCTCAATTGAAAAGTGAACTATCCTCTTTATATAAAACATCACGGAAGAATAAAAAAACTACTGGCTGATTATGTTGATTTCATGCACACATACACACACATATATATATATATATAATATGAAATGATTTTTAATTCCTATCAAATTTCTACAATTTTAAGATTAATAATAATTTCTATTTTATATAACAGAAATTTGGCAATATTTTGTAGATGTCTAAATTATATTTTCTATCAATTTTATAATACGAATATATTACATAGTAAGTTTCCATTGTAGGTCTGTATTTTCCAATAAAAATATAACATATAATGTTGTCCATTATGTTAATATCTATTATAAAATGAAGATATTTTCTTATATGATTGAGGTTATCGTTTGATATTCAATTTATTGAATCTATATTACATTATAATTGCAGTTAATAGAAACAATGTCTCTTGTTTTATTATCATTAATATGATTTATTAACCAGTTAAACATTTACCAGTATTTATAAGAATGCCAATAACAATATTATGTTAAATGACAAAGTTGAACATATATCCACGAAAATTGAAAATCAATCATTTTCTAGATAGCCAAACAAGAGCAGTTTTTGTACAATGTTTGTTGCGGACTCTGTTAGCAACTTACAGAGAGAGAGAGAGAGAGAGAGAGAGAGAGAGAGAGAGAGAAGAGAGAAGAGAGAGAGAGAGAGAGAGAGAGAAGAGAGAGAAGAGAAGAGAGAGAGAGAGAGAGAGAGAGAGAGAGAGAGAGAGAGAGAGAGAGAGAGAGAGAGAGAGAGAGAGAGAGAGAGAGAGAGAGAGAGAGAGAGAGAGAGAGAGAGAGAGAGAGAGAGAGAGAGAGAGAGAGAGAGAGAGAGAGAGAGAGAGAGAGAGAGAGAGAGAGAGAGGAGAGAGAGAGAGAGAGAGAGAGAGAGAGAGAGAGGAGAAGAGAGAGAGAGAGAGAGAGAGAGAGAGAGAGAGAGAGAGAGAGAGAGAGAGAGAGAGAGAGAGAGAGAGAGAGAGAGAGAGAGAGAGAGAGAGAGAGAGAGAGAGAGAAGAGAGAGAGAGAGAGAGAGAGAGAGAGAGGAGAGAGAGAGAGAGAAGAGAGAGAGAGAGAGAGAGAGAGAGAGAGAGAGAGAGAGAAGAGAGAGAGAGAGAGAGAGAGAGAAGAGAGAGAGAGAGAGAGAGAGAGAGAGAGAGAGAGAGAGAGAGAGAGAGAGAGAGAGAGAGGAGAGAGAGAGAGAGAGAGAGAGAGAGAAGAGAGAGAGAGAGAGAGGAGAAAGAGAGAGAGAGAGAGAGAGAGAGAGAGAGAGAGAGAGAGAGAGAAGAGAAGAGGAGAGAAGAGAGAGAGANGTCTGAGGATGGCCTCCGTCGACGAGCCGAGTGACTCCTCGATGATGGCAAAAGAGGATAAAATGGGGGGCATCCGCTATTCGCGCGATAAGATACACGAAACAAGAGAACGCCCAGACTCGCACGCTCGCGAGTCGTCGCGCGAAGAAACGCGGAGTCCGTTTCAAGGACCAGCGTGATTACAAGCATACGTGTGCTTCTTCGACGAGAACGCGGCCTATCGTCTCGACGGATTCGCGTGAAATTGCAGAGTCTGCCGCGAATCCGCTCACCCTCCACACACACATACCGATCTCTTTTGTCACACAAGCAAAAACTCACTAAGTATACATATATAAAGAAATACTTTATTGGAAATATCGAGCATTATATTATCACTGCGGCATCGTGCAGACACATTAACAGTTCCAAACTCCTTCCTTTGGAAAAAAAAAATAAATAAAAAAAAATAAAAAAACCAGAATTAAAATTTGCAGTCTCAAGTTCTCATCTCGATCAATTCGTGCAAAATTTCCGAATCCGTCGCGAACTCGCTCGCTCGCTTCTCACATCTAGCGGTCTCTCTTATCAGTGCACTCACGAAGCGATAAAAAGATATTTTCTTCAAACGTATCATTCTACTGTCAGCACTCGGAGATATTTCCCCTCAGTCTTCTTCTTGAGACAGAAAAAGAAACGAGAGAAACAAAAGTCGCCCGCTCTGCAGGTTTGTAAGTCTCACGTCTCTCTCTCTCTCTCTCTCTCTCTCTCTCTCTCTCTCTCTCTCTCTCTCTCTCTCTCTCTCTCTCTCTCTCTCTCTCTCTCTCTCTCTCTCTCTCTCTCTCTCTCCTCTCTCTCTCGTACTCTTCGGCCTCCTTCGCGAAATCCCCTCGCTACGAGAGGCCCCCGGCAGGTACACACGCGTAGTAAGACTCGGACCGCCCAATATCGTGCCCCGGAAAAAGAAGTCACGCTTCGCGAGACACCCGAGCGATCGCATCGCGCGTCTTTTAACGAGGGTAATTTCGGGGGGAGGGCAGCGCGACATCATGATCTACGCACCTGCGTCTCGCTCCGATTCTACTCGGACCGGACGGCACGCGAGTGTGCGTGCGTGCGTGCGTGCGTGTGTGCGTGCGTGCGTGCGTGCGTGCGTGCGTGCGTACGTGCGTGCGTGCGTGCGTACGGTGCGCGCAATTCGCGCATGTATACACACACACACACACACACGCGCGCGCGCGCGCAAGACGTGCATTTTTACGTTTAGCAGCCGCGCGCCGTGAGAAGAAACGCACGGCCCGGTATAAGACACGCTGATATATCGTGTCTCGGAGCACCGATCCTCCCCCCTCCTCACGCCTCCTTCGTCCCGCCGATCCACCGTGCTGGATACGAGATCCAGCGGTATATTCGAGTACGACGCGCACGGACGCATGCACGCATGGATGACTGGGAACGCATCCCACACATCGCGGCTCGCGAGGATGATCTTGATTGCGGACGTCGTAGGTGCGGCAACGACGTCGACGGCGGCGTCGACGGCGACGGCGACGTGAGATCGCACGAGGTGGAGAACAAGAGCGGGACGCCTTCCTCTGCGCCGCGCAAATCGCTTCCTCCGATTCCGCGGGAAGAGCTCTCTCCTCGAACGAGCGCCGGCCGCGGCCTATCCTATTAGATATCCTGGCAGCGCTCTGCGCGAGAGTCTCATCGCTTCCTGTGTAATTATCTAATCGCTCTTACGCGCGTATCGCGCGAGGCTTCGCGAGGCCGTTGAGAGAGGCTGAGGTTCGAGCTTCTTCGTGTACTTGCGCGACCGCGAGCGCGGCGCAAGCCTCGTTTTTCCCCGGCGCGGCGCGGCGCGGCGAGTGCTTAAGCAACCGGCACTTTGGTGCGCGCGCGTATGCAATTTAGGCTTGGATTGATTGAATGCGCCGGACTCGTCTCGGGACGTGTATGACTTTACGACGCCCGAGTATCCTCGCGTATCCTGGGACTCGCGGCGTGCTAATTGTCGACGTCCTCGACTGCACGGCTCGAGGACGCTCGGCGGCGAGAGCGAAGCCACCGGAGCGATATCGCGCCGCCGCGCCGCGCGTTTGCATAATTCTCAACCGGAACGCCGAAAATAACGTCTCGGCCGGCCGGCGAAAAGGGCCCCCGGACGTTTTTCTTTCCTCGTTGACACCGCGCGGTTATTAGCTACGATATCTCGCCGCTACCCGATACCCGCCGCTCGTGAACCGCTTATGCCGCGTGTCTCAAGCGGGAACCCGATCCAACACGAGTGGAATTTCGCGTTGGAAGTTTTCCGCGCGACGCGCGTCCGATTAAAGCCCGAGCGGATGTCGACACTCTTTGAGGGCCGATGCACAGGCTCCAGGCGAATTGTCTCGAGGTTCGCTTTGAGAGAGAGAGAGCAAGAGGGAAGAGCCTGAAATCATCTCCACCCAACAGAAGTAAAAATATGATACACTAAACGAGTCCTCCGAAATGTTACAATTATTTCTCGCGAAGATCAAGGATTACTTGTAAAAACACAAAGGCGAAACTTTATTGTTTGATCGTAACCTCGTGTAAAACTGCATCATGTACGCGGCACAGGTGTGAGCCGGCCCTTAAACACTTTCGTACCCGTCCCGCGCGGTCCCAGAGGTCAGAGACGACGCTGGCGGCGGAGCCTTATTGCGCGCCGATCGTTCCGAATCGGCCGAACGCGCGGAGAATATCGCCTTCTTACCGCGTTAATTAATTGCGGATCTCGGTCCGCCGCGAGAGTCGCGCGCGGCGGCACGGCGGGCCCCCCATTAGAGCTGAAAAATAATCGAACTGGATTCCAGCGTGTCAAAGCACGCGCACAAGCAAGCGCACCTCGCACCGTCCCCCCCGATCGCGGTCCTACCCGTGTGCGCGCCTGCCCTTTTCATTTCGTTCATTAGTCATCGGCCGCCGTCGCGTCGCCGCGATAAGCCCGCGTCAACAGCCGGAATCTTCTTAAGCCTCCTATTAGGGTCTAAAGATCTTTTATTGCTCCGGCGTATCACTTTCGCGAGTGGCTCGCTTATTTCCCGCCCCGGCGAGAGGGAATCCTCTTTCTCGTATAGACGCGATAAAACAACAAGAAGGAGAATGTATCTCTCGATGTTGCTCTACGATTTTACCTTCGTTCGCCGCGATCGCAGGGATCAAATTGAGATTATCGTAAAGCTCGGATCAATGGAACTTGATGAAGAAGTGAAATCGTGCCAACGCGGGTCAAGACATGAATGACCTAGGTTTCAGCTTTTGCAGAGGAGAACTAGTGCATCGAAGGGAGGTGTGATCTCGAGCCGAGCTGCGACTTACCGGTGACCCTGGTACGACGTCTTGACGAGCTTCACGGCGAAGAGGAACTGTATGGCGCAGACCAGCAAGCAGCACAGGTTCAGCGACAGGGCGAGGGCGCAGAGCGCCAGCGTGACCTCGTACACGATCACAAACTCCTCCGGGCTGATGAGGCTGTTGGACGTGACCGTGAGCGGCGAGATCTTCAGCAGGAAGATGACCGAGAGCAGGGCCAACAGCAGGGACACCAGGCACAGCAGGCCGAGGCTCGTGAGTATCTCCTTCACACCGGCCTCTTGGCTGCGATGATGATTGCGGGACAGGGACGATGACCAAGAAGCGTTCAGGGGTATCACCGTTGGCCCACCGGTTACTTGGCCGGCCACGACAGGTGCGGTCGCAGGTGCGGGCGAAGGGGTGGTTTGACTCGGCAGCCGCGACAGCCTGGAGATGTCGAAACCGCCGTTCGCCTTCGGTCTGTCCTGATGCAACGTCGTCTGCGAGATCAGCGTGTGTCCCAGCTGACTCGCCGAGACGTTGTTGTTGTTGTTGTTGTGATGATTATTATTGTTATTATTGCCGTTACCGTTGCCACCGGCGATCGGGCTGACGCTGTTGACCGAGTGCTTGGAAGTCGACAGGGTCGACAGGTTGAGCGCGTGCGAGTGGTTCAACCGTTGCGACAGATTGTTGACGCTCAATTGGGAATGGTTGAGGGGATGCCGGTGCGTCGATGACGGCGTCGTGGCCGATTGACCGTGAACGTTCGACGTCGCCGTTGATCTCTGTACCACGGAGTCGTACACGTCGACGCCGTTGCTGCGATGTACTCCTCCTCCTCCTCCTCCTCCTCCTCCTCCTCCACCACCACCACCACCGCCTCCGCCGCCGCCGCCGCTGCCACCGCGTGTCCCGCTGCTCCCGGTATAATGTTGGTGGTGCTGCGACTGCGACTGAGGCTGCTGCGGCTGCGGCTGCTGCTGCTCCTGGTGCAGGGAGTTGTTGTGCAAGTGATGGTGATGATGGTGCCCGCCACCGTGCAACGAGCCCGAGCTCGTCTGATAGTCATTGTGGTGATGCCTGGAGCCCGTTGACGACGGCTGCCCCGTCAGGATGTGCTTCAGCATTACTCGACACGCTGGTGTCACGCGGGGTGAGGCCTCTTCTCTAGCGTCTGGACGCGCTGCTCCTCACATGGCGGCCACGCGACGGAAGGGACTACCGAGTCGCGCCGAGTCCGTCGTGTCATAGCACCACGCGCGGGCGGCTCGTTCAACCTCTCGCCGTCTATCCGTCCGTCGTCAGGCTAAATTCGCGGCGTTCATCGAGACCGTCTCACTTCTCTCCTCATCACGCCGCGGTGACTCGACGCCGTCGGGGAAGTCAAGAGAAGCTCGCCGCCGAGCTTCCGAGTCCGCAGCCGCGAGTATCGTGGAACATCAAGTTCGACCCGCGAGCCGGCCTCATCGTACCGAAGAGCACATCACTTCCTGCCGTCGCGCGCGCGCGCGCTTGAGGAAACGTCGCAAAACGTAGCAAAACAGATCACTCTTCGAGTCCGTCGACGAGCGTCGAATTCACCGTCGCGGTCGTGCCGACGTCGCAGCGCGGTCTTCTTCGCGCCTGAATCCGCGTAAAGGCACGTCATTCGTCGCGCGCGAGCGGCTCTCCCGGGCCGAGGATCTCTCTCTCTCTCTCTCTCTCTCTCTCTCTCTCTCTCTCTCTCTCTCTCTTACTCTCTCCTCGATCGTCGTGTCAGCCACACTCGTGGGTCCCGGTGGCGTGGTGGAAAGGCGTCCGCGTGTGAACCAAGGCTACGTTGTTCCCGGGCTCAACGAATTGCTGCACACTAGTTCCACCATGGCGACGGCGTCCACATGGAGCCGGCGGCTCGCAACGCGGAACTATGCGCCGACCAGGCACGCCTTGGGACGGACGGAGCCGCTGGGAGCCGCTGTTACGTTGTGTGAGAGGCGCGTCGAAGAGTCTCAAGATCAAAGGCAGGAACGGTCTTCCGCGACATGATCAGGCCTGCGAGGAGGCTCGCACTCTCTCTCTCTCTCTTTCTCGGTTCCTCCTCCTTTCCCGTCTCTTTCCTTCTCAACGACGACAATGCGAACGGTCGTTCGTTCGTTCGTTCGTTCGTTCGATTCGTGCGTGCGTGCGTGCGTACGTACGAGCGTTAAGGCGGTTGCAAGCTCAGCTTTCTACCACCGTCTCCTCGGCGGGTGCGTGCGAGCTCGTCAGCCAGCATGGCTTCCGAGATGATGCCGGCGGTGCCTCTGGAACAGGTCGGTGGAAATAATTAATGGACCGTTCGCCTCTCTCGCGTCGGAATAGAGGCCGTCCGTAAAAAACGAACGATAGATACGGGGGAGGGGGAGGGGGGGAGAGAGGGGATACGAGCTATCCGGTGCGGCGACGGCACGGATGGAAAACGAAGCGCGATCGGTTGATTTTCGCGAGAGCGGCTACGGTTTCGTCACGCGGCGAAACTTGGTGAGCAGCAACAAGATTCCGCCGTCGTAAACCGAGGATAATCCGCATCGACGCTCACCGAATCGCACTTGAGACGCGCGAATGTACGACCTCGAAAATGCCGCGAAACCCACTAGCGGGGCAACGTGTTATTTCGAGCGGAACGTGTAAATAGTTTATCTCGTTCCGTAGCCGCTTTCGTGTTTCAGCGTGGTGCGATGCGATCCGATTCGCCGCGTTAACACGCGCTCGTGTCGCGCACGGGGAAAAGGCGCGGAGAGCCTCGGAGAGATTGAAGATCCGCGCGAGAAAGATCCTCCGCGACGAATCCGATCAGATTGCGCGAGAACGCGCGACGCGCTGAGATCGCAACGCGATTGTTATTATCTCTCGCGATGAAAAAGCGCGCCAGTTAGGGTATGCGAGGGGGTTGTGTGTGATGAGTAATCTCTCTCGGATTTTCTCTCTCGGAGAATCTATTCTATCCGCGGAAAGTGCGAAATTAACATTTACAGTCTGTAGAGTAAGAGCGTGTACGGCATAAATGGCAGTCGGCTTCAAATATCGTCCTAGTTTTTTTGTGAGCCGATAGATGAAATCTTTGTCGTGAATGCTTTGTCACAAAAGATTCAGTTGGCGTCGAACTCTAACCTGAGAAACACGTTAACCGTCATGAATGCCGCATACGCATCGCGCTACGAGGCTGTGTTCCTTTGTTCCCACCCCAAAGGACCAAAAATGTCATATGCAGTGGCTGCTAAATAATGGGAAAATGCTAAAATGGGAAAGTCAAAATCGTTCGTCGCTAAGTGGGTTCAGCAATATAAAAAGATAAAAAATGTCGATGACTTGCCAGAACGTGGCTCGATAGGCAAAGTAACGCCGAATATGGAAAAAAAAAATTGTGAATTTGTTTAAGCGGAACCCGACCTTAATGCTTAAAATTTATGAGAAGTGTTTGTTGCCGACTGCTGAACGATGCTTCATAAAAAAGAAACGAGGACTGGATCTTACAGGAAGACAACGAGCCAAAACACCGGAGTAAGCTTTGCACCGAGTGGAAAGAGCAGTCTGGCATCGTCACACTTGATTGGCCATCGCAGTCGCCAGATGCAAATCCCATTGAAAATGTGTGGGCATATCTCAAGCACAAGCTTCGAGGAAAAAGAGTGTACACTTTGAAGCAGCTGATACGACAAATTCGTCTCATTTGGAGGTCTTTACCGAACGAATACGCAGTCAACTTAGTGGAAAGTATGCCTCGGAGATGCCAGGCAATTATGAATGCCGGTGGTGTGACTGGACTCATTATTAATGGTATAGCATTTTTCTTCTCATGGAGTACAACAAATCCATGTACTTAAAAATCATTAAAAATAAATTTTTCTACACATTAACCCGTACACGCTCTTACTTTATAGACTGTATACTAGTGGTACACGAGTATCAATCAAACGGAAATAATCGTGTTAGAGGAGAGAAAAAGAAAAAAAAAAGAAAAGAAAAGAAAAAGGAGCGAGAGCGAGAGCGAAAGAGAGCGAGAGGTCTATCGCGCGTGAGGAGTCTCAGGATTTATCTTATCGTGCAAATACGCATTTCACATTCGTGCTCATTATCGCGCTCGTTACTTACTTCTGAGCGTTGCGCTCGAATATCCACGTGATACTCTGCGCGAACGGAGCGCGCCGTCTTGTTTATACATTTAATCGCGCGATTCAACTACAGGCTCGCGTTCGCAAAGGACGAGAAGAATCGGCGGGTAGCGTGTCGTGACCTCTCGTCGTAAGTGCACGGCAGACCGGGGGGACGAAGCGTACCGGCGGGGTTAAAAGCCGCGTGGCCGAGAACGCGCGGCGGCGTAATTAGAAAGATCGCGCGCGGTAGTTCGCGTAACACTTAGCGGGCAGACGATGACCTTTAGCGCTCGGCGAACACGCGCTCGCTCGCAGAAAAGTCGCGGCGCATGTTATGTATCTGATCGCGACGCGAAGAATCCCAAGACAAATTGCCGGCCGCGCGAGATAAGCGGAGTCGCGCCGGGAAAACTGGGCGATCCGGTCGGCGTTTCAAACGCCGAGACAATCGCGATGATCCGACGGCCGTGCGCACTCGCGACATTCGAATTTCTAATCTCGTCTCCGCCGCTTCCTCTGCTCCTCGCCTTTGAGCTCCGGCGCCTGCCGGAAGTATTCGTATTAAAGAATTCACTCTTTACTTACGCGCGCGCGCGCGCGCACATGTCGGTGATAATCACTCGACAAGAGGAAAATACAGCTTTAGTAGGATGAGCGTCTTTAATTTAATACTATCTACTGATCAACGAATGAATAATTAATTGATTAAAGTTAAAATTACACTCTCAGGATAATTAAAATTAATTTCCCACAATACTCAACGTCCCGGAGGAGAGAAGAACCCGCTCCCTCCCGTCCTCTCTCTCTCTCTCTCTCTCTCTCTCATTTCTTAAGAATTTCCTTCAAGATCGTAAGATTTCTCGAAGATTATTAAATCGTCGAGTTTGGATCATTTTCTATCGTTAATTACGCGTTGGCATGGCCGCCGTTATTAACGGCAGAAAGCTACGACCAGCGTCGTGCCAGCGTCGTATAATTAATTCGATTTTTACACGCACGCGGTCCCAGATGTATCGAGCCGCTGGAGGCGACCCAGCGGCGGCGGTCGTCCTGTGAGCGGGACGATCGTGAGCGGGGCGATACTTCATTACCGTATGCTCGCATTATTATCACTTTCTATGACCGCATACAGCCTCTCTCTCCCGGGGGCTCGTTGTTCATACGTTTCCTCTCACTCGGCACGAGCGGGTCACGCGAGCTCGCATATCTGCGGCAACACGCCTACCTAGCTTATCTAACGGGGAACGCATATAGGGTCACCCGAAACTCTCTCTGCCTTTTCCACCGCGATTATAAATCTGTTGCGGGTCCCTCTCTCTCTCTCTCTCTCTCTCTCTCTCTCTCTCTCTCTCTCTCTCTCTCTCTCACGCGCGCGAACGCTTAATTGCAACATCGCGGTAAAGAATACGCATACTTTCCATGCTGCGAGCGACCGAGTGGAAAACGCGATCTTCATTCAATTGAAAAGGTAAGACCATTTTTCGAACTTCATGCTTTCGCAATGTCAATTTTCAAGGTTCGACCGGCGAGAAAGAAATTTCAACGTAGCTAAATGAACGATAGATACGTGTTGGATGAAGCATGCCGTAAGCGTGAGCCACGAGGAGAGTCTGTCATTACGGATCGATGAACTCGATTGCGATCGCGCCGTGACACCTACGTGTCGCGCAGCTGAAAAACTTGTTCCTGTCGACCGTGCGGAAAAATGTTTTCGTATCTAAGTGACTCATGGTCATTACATCAAGGTTTTTGCGAGGACTTCGATCGCTCGGCTCATTAATTATCGGCCTAGAGTCGCCTATCATTCTTGGTCTCTCTCTCTCTCTCTCTCTTTCTCTCTCTTCACTCGTTGGCTCGGAAGCACGATCGATTCTTGCTCGCTCGTGTATCTCTCGTCGCGGTACCGTTACTTCCGTTTACGGCCTTCCCCTTCGTGCGATGCTCGACTTCGCTTGCGTCGCGTTTCGGTCATTCGCGCCGATAAATCGACGTTATTTTCCAATCGAGAAATTTACAACCGCGCGCCGATCGTATTACGGGACTTCCGTTGGAAATCACGCGTTCATTCGGCACCGCTCTCCTCCGCGCTCCTCCTTCGGCCTCGTCAAAAATTCCCTCGCAGGCCGAGCGGTCCCGAGAGTCGAGAACCGAAGCGGCTCGAAGACCGGAACGCGCGCGGGTTTATTATTAATGATAAAAGAAAAAAAAAAGATAAAAAAATGAGCCGACGTTGTACGGGGTAGGAAGTTACAAGATTACCGCGCCGTAACTTTGCCGCTCGCAACGGCGTTTCGCGCAATGAGGAGCGCAATCGGGAGTTTCCGTCGTTATTGTGACCGCAGCAACACGGACAGAAAGATCGATCAATTCGGACTCCGGCTTACGGAAGCTAGAAGAACCCGTGCGCGCTAGTTCCCAGTCCCGTACTAGAATCTCTCTCTCTCTCTCTCTCTCTCTCTTGCCCTTCTGTATAAAATCCGCGTTATTCATCGTCCATGAACCAATTACACGTTAAATGCGATCCTACGTGCACCTCGTCACGCTGCCTTGCGTCCCGATCGAAGTCGATCTTCGCGGCGTAACACGATTCGATCCCGCAAATTCCTCTTCTCCCTCTGTTCTCTCCCGCATCCACCTTACCCCTTCTCAATCCCTCTCTCTCTCTCTCTCTCTCTCTCTCATATTCTCTTTCTCCGGCGTTGCTGTTGCTGTTGCACGATACATCGGATCGCGTGCTACGATCCAGAACCGCAAGATCGGCTATCGTGGGCCGCAGGCGGCTCTCTCTCTCTCTCTCTTTCTTTCTCCTTCTCTCGTTCTCTCGCAATCTATCTCTTTCTTTCTCTCCCTCTTGTTCTCCTTCCCTCTGTTGTCAATAGTCGGGCTTGACTCATAGAAACGGGTTCCGCTCGCATTCCGGACGTCCAGCTTGCCGCTCACGGCGGAAAGCGCATCTCCGCCGCGCGATATTCGCTCGCGCTTCTAATGGACTCGCGTAATGAGTAGAATTGCGGTAAATCGGAGGAACGTAAAGTGTTCGCGAAGGGATACTTGGCGATCCTCCGGGATTTATCCAACGCGAGCAGCGTCGCAACAGCGAACGCCAATAATCCCCCCCGCACGCTGCTCGATTCCGCAGCTCGAAGAGAGCGGATTTTTATGTAGAGCGCTCTGCATGGAATCCAATAAACTGTATAAAATCCAATAAACTTGGGCGCGTCTCCGCCTTTAGTCGCGCGTCGCTCGAGTTCCGACCGCGTTAAACGCTCGAGATGCGCGCAACAATGACGCAAACTGACATCGATCGGGAAAACTTGTTCCGCAGAGAGTACGTACTCTCGAGTACGAGTCAGAGTCGCGTCGAATAAAGAAGAGCTGACACCAAGCTGAAGCGAGAGAGCAGGATAATAAAATAATTGTTATCACACATCGAGACAGCATTGAAACAGCAACAGGAAGATGCGCGTCTCGCCTCTCTCGGCGACTGAATATATCCGAACAACAACGAACGGCGTCTTCGCGTCTTCGCGCGTCGACGGTGATTAATATCGATCGGCGCTCTCGGTACGCGCGGTGAATTAATCATCCGGCCGAGGAATTAAACGACAAGTCGATATAATCGCCGGGGACGCTCATTGTTCGCGATTATAAAGTGAACATGATGCATGCGAGTCGCTGCGCGCTCGCCTCCTCCATTCAGCGGGGTGTATTTAAGTTTTCTCGGCCGCCGTCACACATGCGCTGCGCGTTTACGGCCGCGTGCATTTGCATGAAAACAGAGAGAAGCTCGCTCTCTCTCTCTCTCTCTCTCTCTCTCTCTCTCTCTCTCTCTCTCTCTCTCTCTCTCTCTCTCTCGCGGTTTGAGGAAGTCGCTTATTAGCGGTGACTACGATATTATCGGCACGATGCCATTGACATCATTATCGTCGTTCTCATCGTTGCGCTCGCTCGCAGTGAGAATCCCCGGGTCGGAATGACGTTGCCGCACGTTGATTACTCCGCGGGTTCATTATTCCGCGCTATCGGTTACGGATTACTCTTTCAATTTGCAACGATCCGGCGTCGCCGCTATGAGTCTTCTTCGTCGAAGCACATTCCGCCGCGCTTGATTTAATTATAAGGAAAAAAAAGGAAACACACACACACACACACGTACGTTTTGTAATCGCTACGCTTCTTCCGTGGATCATCCGTCCTCACGCGGTGAGACCGGTATTTTTCCCGACTCCGTGAAATATTGTTTCCACACGTAGCTTATACGACACGTCGAGTCGACCCGAATGATTATGGGATTGCGCGCGTGTGTAAGGTTTCCCCGGATGAAACGAGCGAAGTCCTACCGCGCCATCCGGGCGCGCTTATCCAATTTCGAGACTCGCTCGTCGTCGCCGTCTCCCATTGCGGTCGCGGCTTCGTTTTCTTCCCCCGTTTGATTTCCCGTTGGCGTTCGCCTACGAGTTCGCCTTCGCGGCCGACGACCGGCTGCTTCTCCCCCCCCCCCACTCCTCTCTCCCTTTCTCCTTTTCTCTTGCTCTCTCTCTCTCTCTCTCTTTTCCCTCTCGCGTATACCGAGTCCGTCGTCGTATTATCACGGCTGGCAATCGATATTTATGAGATAAATAGATCCCTCAGAGGAGTAAATACGCGCGCGCGCGACGTACTCCTATCCCACTTACTCGCGAACTATCGTGCCGCATCCGCGTGTACACACACGCGCGTAGCTCGACTTATACCGCACTCGTAGATTATTTCCCGGCTTCTGTCATTGATTGCCTCGCATGATTCAAATTCGCTCCCGCGCGCACTCCCGACATCTGTTCGCGTTACGTCGATATTTACGAGGTAAATTGATAACCCCGAGGGCGAATATTCGCGCACTCCTACCCCATTTATTGCGCGCGTTCCAACTACCGCGCGCGAGAGCGGCCGCGCTGCCCCGATACAATCGCGACTCATTCAATCCGGTGTGTATGTGTGTGTGTGTGTGTGTGATGATTATTTCTCCCGAGAGCTCCGTTCGCGAATTAGTCCGCGCTCGGTATAAATCGTTCTAACGTTTCAATTCGACGCCAATTAAGATCCCCGACTGTCTGTAAGTCGACGTAGAATGTATCTATCCCGTTCCATCTACTTGCTCGTACCGCTTCGTATTCCGCTCCCTGAATTTCTTCGAGCCAAGTTCCGCACGAGACGAGCGAAAATTCGCCCGGAGCGAGAAGAAGGCACCGTCGCTCGAAATGACGAGAGAAAGTGAAGTGTTTCTCAAAAGTATGTTCAGAGCGGATTCTTCATCCATGCGATGAACGTCTTAATTGACCGGAGTGAATTTGTCCTCGCAACGGTGGAAGAAGTTCGACTCGATGTCGAATCTAAAAGTATTCAGTCAACGATTCCGAATGGGGAATTCCACTCTGCCAGTCAGCCTGTACTTCTTCGCTGGGGTTTTACTCGAAGAAATTTCAAGAGTACACGATCTTATTCCTGCATCGTTAACGAGCGTCAATTACCGGCGGCGAGACAGATCTTCGGAATCTCGCTGTAATCTATACTCGTCATCGCACGGTGCACGACTTCGCGGGTACAACAGCGGGTCGAGCGTGGCTCGCGGGAGAGAGATGCACTCTTCGAGCACGGAATGCATTTCCATGTCGCCGCGCGCACGCCGCGAGACTCGCGAAGAAGTCGCGTTAATAATCCCGGCCGTAGCCGCATAGCGGTGTGATTTCCCGGAAGATGCATCGCTATAACGTCACGGCGCAAAGGCGATCCGCGGTGCGACGTCGCGTCATGTCTGATATTTATGATCGGAGAACCGATGGAATCCCGACCCTTTCGGAACACCTAATGACGATGTATCTCGTGCGGGCCGAGAGCGCTTAACTTAGCGACGCGCGAGGGAATTCCGTCTTGGTGGGTCACCGCCGAATGCGCCCGTAACGTTTCATCCTCTTCCGGAGATTTATCCTCTGTTGCCCTCTAAGGGTGGTGGGTTGGCCATTCGAGCCGAATTATCGCGAGGTTTTAAGGGTGGCCCGGCTATTGCAGCCGAATTATCGTCGGAAAAGGTCCTTTTCGGGGCTCCTAAGTAGACGATCGAAGAGGGACCCTCAGAAGACGGAGATAGTCGGTAGTTTAGTTATGCGTCACCTTCTGGGCGTTTCTAACAATGTATCGCTCTCGTATACCCTACAGCTTTCCTCTACCCTCCACCCTATTCTTTTGTAAACGACGGATCCCTCGGCGAGATTAGGGTGGATCTTCTCGGCGCGGGAAGTGTGTCTGGTCAAACCGTGAGATACGCTGCTTCGAGTCGCGATGCTCGAACGACGCGTGTATTTTCGAGACGCGACTCGAGCTCAACAACTCGAGAAACACCGCGGGTGAACCGACGTAGCCGGCAGGAGCAGGAGCAGGAGCAGGAGCTCGTGGCCGTTTCCGTTTCCACGTAACGGGCGGTCAGCGTAAATGGGCACCGGGGAGAGATCATCCACCGGCTAGATCCGCGGCAAGGTCAATGATTTTCCGAGCGGACCGATGAACTTGCGCCTCGCGCCGGTGTATATACGTAAGTAAGTACGAACAGCGCGGTCCGGTCGCGGAGTCGGGGCCCCGACACGGCTGCGAGAGGGCAAGAAAGAGAGACAGAGGGAGAGGGTGATGAGGATAGAAAGAGAGAGAGAGAGAGAGAGAGAGAGAGGCGGCAAGGTCGTTGCCTAGATAACAGTTGCAAGGTACAGTTGGTTCGCATGCCTGCAACTTCGGGGGAGAAGAGAGGCAGAGAGAAAGGGCGATGTAGCCAGAGGACGAGGAAGAGAGAGAGAGAGAGAGAGAGAGAGAGAGGTGAGGAGAGAGGGAAAAAGCAAGGGAGACGAGAGGCCTCATGGGCCACGAAGGAGAGCGTTCGAGTAACGAGCACGATAGAGCCCTATAAGGGACCAACGAAACGAGAGAAAGAAAGAGAACAAGAGGAGAACAAGAGGAGAAAAAGAGAGAAACGAGAGTGAGAGAGAGAGAGAGAGGAGGGGGGGGGGGCTCTGAAATGGTTATGCTATCGGCGTGATATCTCTCCTTTTTTGCATTGGGCCGCTGCTACGGTTAGGGGAACAACGCGCGAGAGCGCAGTGATGTAAGAGAGACGTACCTACGCTACATGAGGCCCCTCTTCGCCTTCTTCTCGTCTTCTTCTTTTTCTCCCTCCCTCCAAGCATCTCCACAATATCGCCACGGTCGTAAGTTCAAACTTCTCCCCCTTATCCCTGTCATTACTATATACCCTCTCTCTGTCTCTCTTTCTCTCTCGTACCCTTCCGTCTTGCGCGTCTTCGAATCCCTCTTGCTCTCTCTCTCTCTCTTGGCGTCCTGAACCGACCCGGTAGAGAGTGGGGCCTTATACACAGCCAGTCAGCCGACCGACCGACCGACCGACCGACCCGGGGTCCGCTGAATTTAACGTGGCAGGTGCCTGCTGAATGGACGCAGTCAGGGCCCTACACACCCTCCCTGCCGCTCTCACGCCCCTCTCGCTTGCCCGGCCTGCCCTTCGTAGCGATGCGCGCCGCGCCGCCGTTTCTCCGTCTCCTTGACTTTCTCTGTCTTGTGCCTGTCTATGGTCTCGGCTCTCTGCGCGCTTCTCTCCTCTTCGGGCCGCCCGATGATGGCCGCGCGATCGCTCTCGCTTGCTTTATGGCATAAGAAACGCAACGAGCGGTGCTCTCAATCATTTACGGAGCGTCATTTCGCGATGACGAGATTCTCCGCTAGTTCTCTCTTTCTCTCCCTCCTCCCTCCCCTTCGCCTTCTCTCTCCCTCCCTCTCCCTCTCTCTCTCTCTCTCTCTCTCTCTCTCTTTCTGTTTACGTCGACCGGCGACGTTCGGTTTTGTTTTATCCGTCGGTTTCGCGGAATCGTGTACTGTACGAGGAGCAGCCCGGATTTGCTACTACCTGCCGCCGTGAGAGATATTCTCGAGAGAACAGGTGGAGAGGAGGCTCAGGACACACGGAGGCTCGCAGCCTCCTCCGCTAGACTCCGCGGCGGAGCGCGAAAGAGCGAGAGACGGAAACCGCCGAGGAATTTCGGCGCGCAAGGTCGCACGCCGCGCGCGGTTTAGATATTAGCGCGCTGTCGCTTCAGCACTACTCCATCAGGCAGGAACCTGATCCTCGTTCTTCTCCTTCTCTTCTTCTCGTCCTCCGTACTCCGTGACATCGGCCTACGGTACAGCCGAGCGATGACGAACAATTTGGTTAACCGCAGTCGTAAAGCTTAGCTCTATCACGTCCGTGTAGAGTCGAATCTATCGCTACTTTGTGAGAGGAATCACGCTGGAAGATTGTGGGTCCGCGCTCGAACAATGCGGCCGCTTCGGGGAGATGAGAAAGTACCGAGAGAGAGAGAGAGAGAGAGAGAGAGAGAGAGAGAGTGTGTATATGTGTGAGAGTGAGTGACTGAGCGAGAGAGAGAGAGAGAGAGAGAGAGATCGAGGACGAGAGCTCCGGTCCAAGGATCGCGGGTACCGGAGGAAGGTGAAGAGCGAACGCCGAGGAAGAATTGTGGGAAAGGAGAGAAAATTGCAAAACGACACGCGGCGCGACCGCACACGCCGAGGGGATAATTCCACGGTGCGGCTTAAAGCCGCGCAATTTGGCCTCATGCCAGCGTTTAAAACGCGTTACGGCGAGCAAATACTCCTGCGGCTGTCGTTAAAAAATTGCGGCGAGCGCGGAATTCGCCCGGCGAATTCCGATAAACACAAAGTAACGATGTATGTACTACGGCGCGGCGAGTGTCTATTCCGCACCGGGGAGCTAGGAAGCGTTTAAGAGGCGAACTTGCCCGTTTGTGTCCTGGACCGGAGGAGAATCCTTACGGTAAAATGTCGTAGTTCCTCGATGTGGCTCTACGATTCTCTTCGCGTCGGACGCGCGAAAGATTTCCTCTTATCTATTCGTGTCCGCGAGCCTCGGGGTGAATTGCCGTTTTCAATCGCTCGCACAGCTTGAAACACGAATCGATCTTGATTTCTAATCCTTACGACACTTCACGAAGAGACTCGCGAAGAATTGACACGGATAAGAGAACTATTTGGAAAAACCTTCAGGGTAAATATATTCCGTGATACATTTAGAGCGGAAGTATATACCTGACACACGATCCGTTTTAGTCTCTCCCTCCCCCCTTCCTCCCTCCCCCCCCTCTCTCTCTCTCGCACCACTGGTCGATATCTACAAATTCACACTGCAGTTGTAGCGTCTCGCGTGTTTATTCGTCCGAGGCAAATCTGCATTTGTCTATTCGCCTTAATTCTCCCTCTCTCTCTCTCTGTTTTTTGTCTCTCTCTTTCGATACCACTCTCGACAAAGATTTCTTTGGAGCTCGCACAAAGCGTCGCTGTAATTGTCAGCATTACACGCGATTCTTGTCCCTCCTTTCACACACGTGCGCGCGTACGCAGGCCAGCACGCAATTCTATACTTGCGAAGTGTTAATATGTGATTTACACGGGAAGATAGAATTATTGCCGTCGCCGTGACCGCCGTCGATACCGGTCAAGAGTGAAAGAGAGAGAGAGAAAGAAAGAGAGAGAGAGAGAGAGAGAGAGAGAGAGAGGAGAGAGAAAGAGAGAGAGAGAGAGAGAGAGAGAGAGAGAGAGAGACGGGGAAACGGGTCGTTGCGGTCAACGCGTGAATACGATGCCACACGCTGCCACTTTGCGGGGCAAATCACGGGGAGAATGAGAAAGACAGCGCGACGTTCCGGAGGAGGAAGAAAGACGACGACCACGACGGTGGGTATTAAAGCCAAAACGCGCGGGCGCGCGCGTCTCGGATTTCCGAGCGAGGAGGCTAAAAAGAAGAGAGCCGAGGGCGCCCGCAAATCGGATCGCGATAAAACAGGATACGCGCGAGTGTGCCTCCCTGTCGCAGGATATCGTCGCCGAGTGACTGACGGAGTTTAGAATGAAATATCGTGTTACAACACCGCCGCCGCCGCCGCACACAGTCGCGATGTCGCTCGCTGTGCGAGGGGAACCGAGTTCGTCAAGTTTTCTGCAAACCGTCTGCGCGAAGGCGAACTACCCCGGCCAACTTTCTGTCCTTCGCGAATCTTCCGCGCTCCGCGCTGTTTGCCCGATAACGCCGCCGCAGCTGCTTGCACATCGTTAAGTCGCGCCTGTTATGGGACTACACGTGATTTTCGGAGAAGGTTCTCGTCGCGGTACCGCCGCTCAACGACGACTCGTCGTCGCTCCTCCTCGCCACCTCGCGCTTCGTTTTCCGCCGTTTCCTCCCGAGACCTGACATCCTGACGATTTGCCGGGGCAAAACGCTCGTCCGATCTAACGAACGGAGACGTACGACCGCAAACCCGTCCGTATGCTTTTAGGCCTCTTAACAGTCCGACCTTGAGCCAGAAGAGAAGGAGTGCCTTTGCCACAGCGCAACCTTCGCGTTAATACACCTTCGTCATCGAAGCCAGGCCCGGGTGGGCCGATCTGCGCGCACAGGTCGATTCGCGGTCCCTGTCTAGGATCGGACGCGTTCAGGAGAGTATCAACCGCGAGGAATCCGCGGAATGTCCGTCCTCCGACATGTACACCCGGCCGTCCCGTCCCGTCGCAACGGGCAACGTCACTTTTGCCTTGAAATCGATTTTACGAGTGGGATCTGCTTCACGAGCCGATGGAACATACTCCGCGCGCGCGCGCGCGCGCGGTCGGGGTCGGATCGGTGCACCGGCAAGAAATAGCGGCTCGAAAGAGGACGCGCGCGCGCGCGCGTAATATCGTTTCGTCGCAGCTCGCGTTTCTCGAATAAAAGACGGTACTATGAACCGCCGTTTGTTTGCTTGCTTATCTATCTAATTGATCGTCACGCCGCGCCGGTGACACGCGCGTCCGCCTGCCGGCCGGCCGGCCGCCCGATCGCGAAAAAATAGGTCGCGCCAACTGCCGGCTGTTGGCTGTGGCTGGCGTGAATGTACACGGACGAAGAAAACACCAGAAACCCCGCCGCGCGAACTTCCCAAGGCGGCGGTGACGTAAGGCCACGGGCTAATCTCGTGCGTGACCC
Organism: Harpegnathos saltator; assembly: GCF_003227715.2. Taxonomy (NCBI): domain Eukaryota; kingdom Metazoa; phylum Arthropoda; class Insecta; order Hymenoptera; family Formicidae; genus Harpegnathos; species Harpegnathos saltator. The sequence continues at coordinate 58,618 of NW_020230136.1, forward strand.
GATTTACCGCGCTTTTTCCTTTAGCTTTATTATACGGGACGTTATCCGTGTTGATTTTGTGACGGCGACTCGAGGTTCAAGGATCGCGATGTATCGCGCGCGTTTTCTGCATCGCGAACTGAAACGACAACAAGTCGAGCGACTCGGCTGAATGGCGCGGCTCGGCTAGATGTTGCTAAAGATTTATAGCTGCATCACAATGACTGGACACTCGTTTTTGTAACTTTCGCATTATCGACACCTAGCGATCGCCTCGGGCGAGCGATCTTTCTTTTCTCAGCTTGAATCGCGAGCTCTGTCGTTGGGAGGGAGGGAGGGAGGGAGGGGCGGGAGGGAAAGGGTAACAATTTCGGCGCGTCCTAAATTATTCGCGGGCGCGGGAGAGACTCTTACGTAATTATCGACTCGAATGCGGCTACGACTGTGTACGTGAAAAGCGAGCTACATAAAATCGCACCCCGAGACGTAACGTCGTCGCGCCGGTCCAAGTTTTCCGCGCGGACGGTGGATCTATAAGGGAGAATCAGCCGGAGAATAATAAACGAGGATACTTCGATCGGCATCCGCTCGAATTGGGCCATCGATTTAATTTTGTTCGATCTCACTTTCACTGAACGCGCGAGGCTATGCGCAAACCGCGAAAACCGTAATCGAGTGGTTTTCAATTTCGACGTTAATGTAACCGAATAAGGGTGATTGTGTGTGCACCCGTGTATGCGAAACGTACATGCGTCGGAATGCCCCTTACAAATTCCCTCAATCATACGCGCGCGCACACACACACACACACACACACACATGTACGCGCGTGTGTGTACACTCTCGACGTGAAAAATCATTCCGCCTCGGCTGCGCCCACGTAAATGCACGCGTCGCGCTGACACGCAAGACGCGTGTCACACGTTCGCACGCGCTAACGGAACATTTTTATCACCTCTCGCGCGGATGAGCGGCATTTTTGACACGTGACTTCTTTCAAACTTGCTCGCTCGCGCTAGCCCAACGTACCTATCGATCGTATCACGAATCACGAGCGAAAACTCATACATTATTAACCGAGCGCGATCGGACGGCGATATTCACTTTTTGTTTTGCTTCTAATCGCGCGCGAAATAGGTTACGTTGCCGTGATGTGGTGCGCACATAAATATCAATAGCGTGTGAGAGTAAAATGAGGATTCATTCAAATTGTTAGATCGATCCTCAAAGAGAGAGAGAAAGCGAATGATACACGGTATGTCTCTCTCTCTCTCTCTCTCTCGCGAACGTAATTAATGTAAAAACTTACATTATCAACGTTTGTCGTCCGTTCACTCGCGATGTATCCTGTTGGCGCAATTTCAGATTAATCAGCAAAAAATGGCGACGTAAGAAATTCGATATGTTCGGAACGCAACTGTGCATATATGTACGAACGAGCGGGCCCAATGATTGTCCGTGCTTCTCGATCGTTGCGATTTTTCGCTACGGATAACGCAGACATGTTTCGATTGATCATGGAAATACCGCGAATGATCAAGAAAAATTTCTTCGTGATTGACTAATGTTCGAAGTTGTTGACTTCTTATTCGAAGTTTCCTTCGACAGGGACAATGAATTTATTGCGTCAATCTGATAGATGCAGCAAGCGTTAACAAATTACGACCGAAATGAGCCTTACGTACTCGTAAAGCTCATTTTCGCGCGCCCACCGCAGGGAAATCTGGACCCATCGAAATTATACCGGTTTCTCAGTACCCGACCGAGAAGAGCTCGAGACGCGCTGCGAGAATGCAAGAACGAGAGAGAGAGAGGGGGGGGGAGAGAGAAGAGAGAGGAAGAGAGCAAATTTCCACGCAACCGACGCTCCGCGTCTAACCGCCGACGCTGTAACCGCCGTAATTTGGCGAAAGGAATCGAGAAAAGAGCTCTCTCAAGTTGGAGTAAGATACTCGGAGCAGACAGAAAAGGAGAAAGAGAAAGACGTAGCAAAAGGGCCCACTGTCGAGGTCCATTCCTGGTCGGGTAAGCGAAAACCGGGCAGGCTGCTAACTCACCTCGTGCCACATTCCGCTGGGCTGTACTGCCCCGACGTTCTCGACGACGACGACGCGACGACGACGAGGACGACGTCGACGACGACGACGACGACGACGACGACGACGACGACGACGGCGACGGCGACGACGACGGCGACGACGACGACGACGACGACGACGACGGCGACGGCGACGACGACGACGACGACGACGACGACGACGACGACGACGACGACGACGACGACGACGACGACGACGACGGACGACGACGACGACGACGACGACGACGACGACGACCGACGACGACGACGACGACGACGGCGACGGCGACCGACGACGACGACGACGACGACGACGACGACGACGACGACGACGACGACGACGACGACGACGACGACGACGACGGCGACGACGACGACGACGACGACGACGACGACGAAGCGACGACAACGAGGACGATGACGATCAACGGTAGATCACGTTCTTCCAGCCACGTGAATCCTCTTCCACAAGAAGCGAACGGAAAACGCGACGATGGCACTCCTCCTCCTCCTCTTGTTTTTTTCCTCTTTTTCGTACCGATACACCTGCACCGCGCGGGAGCTGCCCCGCGACACTCGCGCACGCCGCTTTTCAAATTTTCAAACCTACTGCACACGTATGGCACACACATACACACACGTAGCCCGTACGCACGGAGGCGCGCGCGCGTACGCACGCACGTGAGAGATGCTCGAACTAACTAACCAACCGACCAACCAACCAGCCAGCCAGCCATCCAGCCAGCCAGCCAACGAGGCTGCCCGCATACCCGCGCCGACTGCACACGCGCGCGCGCAAACTCGCCAACGAGTTTCTCACGGCGGCGAAACGTCAACCGACACTGCCGAGCAGCAGCTGCTGCGCCTCGAGCCGGCGTTTATGGCTGGTGCACCGTTCCACCGTGCGTGCGTTCACTGACTGAACCGGCCGAGCGACTGACACAACTGACTGACTGGCCCGGCTCGATAGAGCGAGGAGCAGCGCGCCGCGTCGCGTTGTGACGGACATGCGAACCGCGCTATAGTCGCGTATCCGCGTATCTCCAAAATATCGACACATGGACTTGTGTGGGAAAAAAAAACCATTTGAAATGAATTATCGAATTATTAAAATAACAGATCCTCCGAATTTTTTTCCTTACGTGCTGGCCTTATTGGATCATTGTCGCGAGTGCAGAAAGGAAATATTCGTTTGCGAAAGAGAAGACACGAGATGAAATTAGTATATAAAATGATGCAGTTAAACGTAGCAGTTAGTTAGTTCAGAAAGGTAAATACCAAGAAAGTGGAATATATCTGTTCAATTCCTTTTCTGAGTATATGAACAAATAATTTTTCTAATTACAAATCTACAATTTCACTCGATGTATTAGTGTTAGAGTAAAAGCAATCCAGAGACAAGTTCTAGTCGATACGCTGAAAAGTCCGTTCGGCAATAGTCGATCGAGGAATATGAATCAACCGTAACTTTATTTTGTAATATAATCGCTTTTACAGCAGAATGTCTCATCCAGTGATGTATACTGAATACACATAAAAGATAATATAATGCGCATGGATACTTATGTAATCGTACATCAATCAAAAATATTAAAATCATATAGCTGCTTCTCTTCGAAAAAAGATAATTTACAACATACATTTTCTTTTTATCCTTACGCTTTATAGCTAACCGACGATTAGGTGTTCCTTTGAATTCACGCATTTTTTTTTGCGCGTGGACGTGATCGTGCGTAAAGTCGACCCATACCGCGCGCACACATTCCTCTATAAACAATCTATGTCATGTTTCTCAATAATCACGCTACAAATTTCTAGCTTTGTATTACAAGACACATATATATATATATATATCTATATATATATGTCTTGTAATACAAAGCTAGAATAGCTGTATATGACACACACATATATATATATATATATACACACATATATATACATACATACATATATATATTTATATATATGTATAACGCTTAATGATAATAGTTTTACGCTACGATCAAATTAAACCAACAAAGAGATTGTGCACGCTAGTATGCAATTCAAAGAAAGCAGTTGTCGTCTCATACGTTTGGTATCTCTATAAAACTCACATGGAAAACTTATTATAGTACGGATCATCGAGTCGTGCCCTCCGAGTGTAATGTGTAAATTCCACTAATATATGTGTATTTATATATATCCTTATGTATATATATACACACACACACGCACACACACACATATATATACCAAAGGTGTATTCTCGTTACGAGGAAACGATCGAGAAATCCGTGTCAAAGCATTACTCATTCCATGCTGATTTTGTTTTCTTCTTACTTGTTCTTTTTTCTCCTTGTTTATTCGAAACGTATACAAACAACATATCTCGCTACGAGCGACTATAAATATATCGGAATAATCAAAGGAAAGCAAAAGGATGATTGAGTACTGCGAATCAACTTGACCGATGAAGCCGAGAAGCTAGCTCCTTAATAGTGGCAATCTAGATTTTCCATGCAGGTTTCAGTTTGTGTTTCTATAAGAAAGATTACAAGGACATACGCCGTAAAGAACTGCCGTGAATATGATTGTGTCGCAGCGACTACCGCACAGGACTGCTTTATAAAGAAATTTACACAGAATAATGACACCAACAGAGCTACTTAGTTTTAGAGCACATCGAAGAGAATACGGGACAGAGACAAACCGAGAACGGAGATTCAAAGAGTGAATAACCGGAACGTAGTTATCAATATCTATGCCGTTTTCTCTAACGTCTAAACACAGACAAATCTGAATTCAAATGGGGAAAAAAGATGCAAATTTTGAACATGTCGGTAGCGTGTATTGCGTCAAGACTGAGAAACGGATAGAACGAGGACGAAGAAGAGGGGGCATAATTTTATATTTTTTTTTCTTCGACAGCCAGTTATCTCAAAAATCTCTCACCGCGTCTGCCGCACGAGGTAAATAAAGAGAAAATTAAAGATAATAATGGAATAACGGTATTGCTGATTGGTGGTTAGCTCATAGACACTTGCCCATTGGAGAGTAGTCTCTCAACAGCAGCATTTATGTCTCCAAATGTGGCAATTAATGCTGGAAAGTAAGAAAATGATATTTAGATGCTGAGATATTAATCAAACATATCAAATATATAAGGAAAATCTAAATAATAGCGTATCGAAGTTCTAACCTTGTAAATTAGCATCTCTATTAAGGAAACCCATAGCCGTAAGTTGCTCTAACTGTGCTCTATAACGTTCTTCTGGCGGAGGTACAGGTTGGCCGTCGACTTCTACACCTTGGTTTAATGCCATCGCAGAGACCTAACACACATCAATAAAATATGATTTGATATACAGATCTGTCCAATGTTACGCCAAGAATATCGATAAAGTACCTAATATTCTCTACAACTTTTAAGTTCCAAATTCTTTGAGACTTTGAGAACTCTTCTACTAATATACATTTTAGGCAATTTCAACTCAAAGCGTCCGCATCACTGTGAGATGCCGTTATGTAATTAAATTGTGCAGTCTAGGAATTAAACAAGAGAGATTCTTACCATACGTGCCATGAATTGGGAGAACGCATCCTGTTGGTTGGTGTCTGACGATTGGGTGGTGGTCGGTGTACTGGAGTTCGTGCCACCGGTATTAGACGTCGTAGTGGTGACCGGTGGTGGGACTGTAAGACCCATACTGAAACATACGCACACACTAAGTCACATGAAATTCCGTGAATTGCTTTGATGTAACGAGAACGAAAGAATTTACTTCTCCACAAGGTCAGGAGCGACGGTACGTAGCTGCTCCATACCCTGCTGTATCTGCATGATGGCGGCCAGTGCGTCCGGATTGGTAACGACACTCTGTATCTGAGGATTCTGCATCTGCTGTATGAAAGCGGGCATCATGGCACGCATCTGTTCCTGCATCTGCGGATTACCACGCAGGAATGGATTCGCAGCGATCACACGGTTCGCCATCGCTGGATCAGCTGCCATCGCCTCCAGCATGGATCGCGTGTAAGGAGCGTTTAACATGTTTCGCATCAGCTGTGGATTCTCCATCATCTGAGCGGTGAGACTCTGCATTCCCGGTGAATCCAACAAACCCCTGCTCTGATTCTGCTGTCCCGCGCTATTGTTAGTTGTTTCACTCTGATTCGGATTCCACGGGTTCGGCAAAGGGTCACGATTCTCTTGACCTTGTTGCGGATTCTGTATGTCCTGATTGGACGAGTTGCTGTTCTCCACCAGAGCGGAGAAAGGGTTACGACCGATCGTTGCAGCCGCCAGCATTGGTTCCTGAATATCGCGATACATGCGACGCAGGGCGCTGTAACCGCCGGGTATGCTCTCCAAATTGGATAAAGCTCGGTCGTGCGATCGCATTAATTCCTGCAGCATCGACGGATTACGAGCTAGTTCCATGGTTTGGCTGTAAATAAAATTTTGCATGCAATATTGCGCAATATCGAGTGAAATTAAATAAATCAGTCTCGATTTAGATGTTAAAATATCGAATGTAACTAGTAGGTAAGGATAATCGAAAACATAAAGTGAACGGGAAAATGAATAAATGAAAAATACAACTGGTATTGTATTTAAATTAGCTCTATAACTAGACGTCGATTCCAATTCAATGACACAATAATAATTACCGTAACAGTTCAGGGTTGTTCAGCATGTGACTGATTTCAGGGTTTCGTTGCATCAACTCTTGCATCTGAGGGTTGGCGGTGACCAGATTACGCATATTTTCCGGATCGTTCATTAGATTCTGGACCAAAGGATTATCAAGCACTTGGCGCATCGTTTCTGGATTCGACAATAACTCCCGTTGCATTCTTTGCTGCAAGTCTATGAAATTAGCAGATCCCAAGCCAAGATATTCCAATCCCATTAATCCACCTAAGCTGCCCAGACCAAATGGACTAGCATTCACATCAGCTGTAATTGATAAATACATTTGCAGATATCAGTAATATTGTTGTAAATATTAATCTGCCCATATAGGAAACTATATATTTGCAAACATATATTCCAATATAAATTTAAGGAAAATGAAAGTATATGAAACGGAATGACGATTGAAAAGCATCGATAAGAATATTAATTAGCTAAGTGCAATAGGTCAAGGTATATTAATTCATTCAAGATTCTTAATGAATTTTTATGAAGCAACAATACTTGATACACCTTGCAGTCACAGATGAGACATGAGTATTTTTTTTCTGTATAAGTCTGCCTCTTTAATAGTGTATTTTATCCATTGTTTGATCGATATAAGAATTTATAAGATATAAGATATAAGAAATTAAATATTTTTTCCTAACAAAATAAAGTATTTGCTTTCTTAGAAATATACATCAAAACATGATAGGCCCATTTTATATATAAGAATATTAAATGAATATATTAATTATATTATACAATGTTTCAATATAATATTAATTACATTAGAACTTTAATAGAATACTGTACACATGCTCCTACCATCCATTTACCAATTTGCCAAAATTTCCAGATACTTGGACCATACAACACCGTGCTCTAATAATTCTACCGCAATGCCCAGCATTTAAGACACATAGTGACCAAATAGTTCACTCATACCTTGAGGTCTCGGAGTCGAGGTGGACTCTTGATTCGACGTAGTGGCCGAGCGCGGTGCCTTGATCACCAAGTGTACCGCCAGGCCGTCCTTGATGTTGTGCGTGCTGAGGGTCTCGTGATCCTTCATGATTTTACCGGCAAAGATCAGACACAGCTGATCGGCCTGTGCATTGAACTTCTTCGAGACTACCTCCTTAAACTGCCGGCGTGTCAAAGCGGGGAAGGGGGAGGAAGAAAAACAAATAAATTAGGAACACCAAGTTGACGCGATTCCGTTTGACAGCTGACGGTTGGCGATGCGCCAAACATAGCGACAATACGGAGCAGCGAATATTGCTGCTAAAAGACAACGGTTGCCATCGTTATCATACTCACGTCCTTTATAGTCGCATTCTCCTCGATCTCCACACTCTGCTTCTCCTTCGGCGTCTTCACGTTGATGGTGATCTTCTTCGGACCACCCTCCTGACGTTCTGCCATCTTGGATCGGTAGATGACTCGTTACTTTCGACGCTCGCGCGATCCTCGCTCGCTCGCTCGCTCTCTTTCTCACTCTATCTCTCTCTCTCTCTCTCTTTCTTTCTCTCTCTCTCTCTCTCTCTTCCTCGCCGCCTCTCCTTTTCTCACTCACCGTGGTCGTACTCGACCGCGGTATTGCGTGCTATCGTGTAAAAAAACTACGACACAGCCGTCCGACGACGACACTCCCTCGCTCCTTCGCACGCTCACGCTTCGAATGTTCGAACGCAACGCAACAAGCAACACTACGTCTCGGACTCGTTCACCGACAACTCCAGTACGCGGAACTAGAGAGACTGTGCGATGGACGTATAACGATGACCAACATGCACGATGCTCGGCGTTTCAGGCTCGGCCATCACGATAACCGCGCCGCGCGAGAGATCGCGTGATACGCGTCCACGTCTGCCGACTGATTGTGCGAGCGTGGTGCGCGTTGCGAGGACCACCCGACCACGGCCGTTCCTCCGCCGACACGTAAACCAACGACGATACACAGGCAAACACGACGACAAACCGCCGCTAGGTTATGTCACGCTGCCACTACCGCAACGCAAAAGCACTGCCGCGCATGCGCGTTCGCTTTCGTCGGAATAATCGTGTCGCACACACACAGGCAGATGCAAAGCACCGCTCGCACCACCGATACGCAACACCCACGTACTTGATACACGCGCGGCCGGGCATAGTCCGGAAAATAAGGTGTTGAGAAATTAACGAATATATTACTCAGGAATTCCCGTGCGAGTTTAATGCGGGGGGGAGAGGGTCTTCTGCGCGACGAGAAATATTTTACGAACCGAAGACTAAATACCGGCGTTCGGATATTACAAATTGAGAATATAAACGTTAATATTTCTCAAGGTCAATTCGAAACATTCCGTACGCACAGTGCCGTTTGGTTTACACACACACACACACACACATTCTTTGTACACGTAGTAAAATATAATCGTCGAACGCACATATACGCATATATACGAGATAAAGTCGCGATAAACACGAGACAAGTCTACAAACGATGGGAATCGGTGAGATTTATCGTACGGCGAGTCGTGCGTAATATTTCTCGTGCCTACGTAATTAATATGTATTAAACGATGAACGTTTCCTAACCTTTAGACCTTTTTAGACGTTTCGATTGTCTCGATTGACATAGACGATACGCTCCGGCCGTTTGCATTATGCGCTTTATTTCTTTTTTATTTTTCGACAAGACGATCATTTGCGCCTACGGACAATCGCTCTGAGCTCGAGACTTCGCCGGGATTTTCATGTGGCTGGTGAAAACATTGTTGTGATTATTTAAAAAATTGTTTACTTAAAAATACAATTCTTTCAAACATAAATGGCAATATGAATAGTTAGAAAGAGAGGAAAAATGTAATTTCGTTACTTAAAATTCTTCTGTATGCGCTGCGGGAAAGGACGTCCCATCGGCACCGATTTCGCCGTGCTCACAAAACTCAATCGATTGATCTTCCCTTTCACGGGTTTCCAACCCCTTCTTCTCTCTCTCTCTCTTTATCTGTCTCTTCCTGTTGTCGATCGAGTCCGGGTGTGTCTAGCCGAACAAGTTCCGATATGACCTCGCTCTAAGTCGTCGGCGACTTCCAAGGTGAGAACAGCAGTGAATGATCACGCAGAAGCGTTCCTCGCTCAACCGTGACTCTTGCTCGACGATTTCCACTTGGTTTGAAACGATTCGATGTGCTCCAGATTAACACCTAGACGAAAGTCATCGGTCGATGAAACAAAGCTAGCCATTAGCAACAAAATTGGCTACTATTATAATGTTAAACCGGTCGACTCGCTTTCATTTACATCTTTACCGCACACGAAACCCAACGATAAATTGTCAACTTTAACGCGAAATCCTTAATATTGAATGTTAATTACTTCACATTAGCGTCTTATGACGAGTTGGAGGAAAAGCGAGAAACGTAGAGAATAATCACCTGCACTTTTCGCTAATCCATCAGGACTGAAAGTCAGAGCCTTCCTCTCGTCCGGATTACAGCCGGTCAAGAGAGTCACGACCGGCGCTTCCCCGTCACCGGTGAAACCGGCCTTTGCCTGCTGAGTGAGATAATGGCAACATTCTATGATTTGAAAGAACAACCAGGCCTCTTTATCCTTCGGTCTTGGTCCTTTAATCAGTGGCAACGCTAGACGCTCATGAGGTCTCTGCGCTCGTAGAAATCTCGTGCCACGTCTCAGTTGAATCTCCAGCCATCGTGTCGCCTCTCTCGCTTGGCCGCTAATACGCTTCACCTCGTCCAACGCTGAGACGACTGTCGAAAACGAAATTGGCGTTATTGCCTGTTGTAGGTGTAAAATAATCATAATCGCCAAACGATCACACACACGGTGGTGCACGATTCTAAACTAACGTAGTATAAAGGAAGCTCTATTATAGTGCTTGCGATTACAGTGACACATTTTACTCACCAGCCGCGGGAATCACTACTACGAATATCTTGGCGTACACCAAGCGCTTAAGGGTCGGTGTATACTTGGCCAAGGCTTCGTGGTCGGGCACAAGGTACGGTGACATCAGTCGGAAGTGCAATTGGCTTTCCAAGGCACGCACTTCCGCCTTCAACCAAAGCTTACCCATGTGCCTCATAAGCTTGTTTCTCGGATGTTCCATATTGAACTTCTTCTCGTCCAAGCCCACTGGTTTCGGGGCGTTTGATGGGCTGTAGTCGCTCGCGACGAACAGCCGTTCGACTGGGTCATATTGCACGCCCGACTCCTCGATGGCGCTGAGGTGACGCCCGAACTCAACCAGCTTCAACATCCTCAGTAATGTCTCCTCTCTCTTGCTCATTTTGTGCTTGTGCAATATGCACCAGTTGAGGGACCGATGCGCTTCCTCCAACAGAGTCAGACCCTTAAGATCGTTGTCCTCCGGCAGCGGCAACGTTCTCACGCACTCCCGCAGTCTTTCCGCACTCGCCAGGATCGCGGAGTCCTCGTTCTTAGGCAGGAAAGCTTCGCCGTCCACGTTGATAAGATTCAGCAGAATCGTCACGCGTTTCAGCAATATCCGCGAACTCTTGGCGCATATTCTTACAATGTCGGGACTGCTTCGCAACCAGTCGAAGCAAACTTTAATGGACGCTAGGATCTCTTTACCGATCAATAAGTTCAAGACGCTGTTCGATTTCAAGCTCTGCTTCTTCGACTGCGCCATGCAGGTGACGGTGTTGCTCGAGTTGCTGTTACTGCTTTCTTCAAAAGCGCTGCTGGTAGAGTCGGGGTTCGTCGTGATGGTCACAGCACTGCCGGCTGAATTCGTCACAGAATCCTGATCGCTGATAGGCTTCGGCTCCGCTTGCTCGTCCGCCACTCGTTGTTCGCCATTGACCAACTGACTGTTGTCGTCCTTGTTGACGCTGTCCTCTGTTTTACAGTCGGCAACGTCCGCATGACCGTTTATCTCTTTCTTCGTCGCATTCTCGTCGGATTGCTTTTTATTTCGCAAGGACAATAACTCTTCGTCATCCGTATTATCGTCCGAAAGAGCATCCTCCGATAGAGCGTCGTTCTCTTCGCTCAGCGCGTCATCCTCCTCTGTCTCGGAGTGCATCTCATCGCTGGATGATACTAGTACAGGCTGCTCCGTGTCGCTCGCGTCCGAGTCGGAACTTGTTCGTCTCTTTCGCCTGCGTAGCTTGCTCAAGAGACTCTTGGATTTCTCGCGAGTCTTCTTGGACGTCTCATTGTTCGTAACTCCATTGTCCAGCGATTTCGCGCCTTCGATAGCATGCGACTGCTCCTTCTTATTTAAATTCGATGTATTATTGTCTTGATTCGAAACGGAATTCTCTTTCGGCACATGGTCTACACTGTCTTCCCTTTCGTCACGCGGCGCCTCCTTTTTCAGTGCATTTTTAAGCTTTGAGGAATAAGAATTTGCATTCACCTCGACGTCCGGTACTGCCGTTTCCATGACCAATGCTTGCAGTTTGGTTATTGTAAATTGTAGTAATTGAGACAATATTGCTAAAGTAATAGCAACGACACCCTGCACCTCGCTAGACTCTCTGCTTTTTAATCTAGAAATTGACATTAAGCATATTGTCACGATTTTAAATACCATGTCGTCCGTTAGGTATAGCGCTGGTCTGCTCTTGCAATTTTGTAGATATGTCTCTATATTATCCGCATTTTCAAGAGAACTCGTGTTATTCGTCTCAGATTGCTCTATTATCAAACAATTCTCAATATCAGTCAAAAGATCCTATCAAGAAAAAGAAATCAATCGTTATCACAACCAATATTCAAAATTAAGAATTTTATATAAAATTATACATTGCTTTTTATCGTTATAGTAAAATATAATATATACTATTCATGTACCTGACATTCTTGATTTATCTTATCCGAATTCGGGTTGTCGTAATCCCACAAACGTAACAGGGAAAATAATCGCGATACACAATGATGAACCAAATTGTTTTCATCTGTACAGGTGGAATTGGTTATTATAGATCTCTTCAAATTTCCTTCTGCTCCTTCAAACAACTCGGGACACAAAACACTATAAAGCAATAATAATTGTAGTAATATTTCACTGTTGTTATTACTAATGCTTATTACAAGATAAATTTGCTATTAAGAGTATTAATACTGCCGGTATGTTAGTGATACTAACCATCTCATATAATGATAAACTGCATCCAGACCATAATTTTTCCCACCCGCAATAGTACCAAGTTGGTTATGAGGCATTCCGATGTTTGGATCAATGGCTATAGCCATCTTGTAATATCTGTTTGCTATCATTGGATCCCAATCTGAATCTAATTCTAATTTGTACCTGGTCAGGTCTCCAAGGCACACCAGGCTTCGATGGATTAAGCGCATGACGCACTGTTTGACTTCCTTGGTGTGAGTTAATTTAGGTTGCTCCATTTTAGCCATCCATCTTGCCTAAAATATCAATTCAATGAAATAAATTCTTATAACCTAAGTTCTTCATTTAATTGCATCAAGCATTGATAAATAAATTAAAAAAAAAAGTTTCTGCAAGAGTACTTACATACGGAGTCATACTTACGTATGACGAAATGCTCTCAAAGCGAGTGAATGCAAAGTCGATAACACCAACAAGATCCAGATCATATTCGGATTGCAGTCTTAATATCAGATGATGATAATATCCCACACCCACTGCCAAATGTACGGACAGTAATGCCTTCTCAGATTCATTCCACTGATTGGTCTAAAATATAACATTAAATTAAAAACAAAATCTTATATAAAATGCTATGCTTTCATTATTTTCATAATATTACCGTTTAACTTTATTTTATAACTCATCGAACTGATTTACTACCTTGCGCAATTTTTTAGCTGCATAAACAACATCGTAGAACGCCTTTCTCCATAACAATTCCTCCGTTTTACGCGCATTTCCAACAGGATCTTTCAGTATCAATCTCTCGCAATAATCCTTAAGTTTTACACGAAGAACTTCCACAGATGGGATAAATATATCACATACCGTGAGGGCACGATTTTTTTGTTCATCTAATCTTTTTACGATCTCCGTCACGCTCCTTACAAATAAAATATATAAATGTTTGGGAGGGAGGGGGTAAAAGTAATACGTGTTTATGTTACATGAAGGTCATCGTGAACAATATGTAACGTACTTGCCCGTAAATTTTTTTTACAGCAAACATGTCTACTATTATGCAATATTGGAAAAATCTAAACGTATTAATTAAATGTTTTGTTCAAACGCGCTCAATAAATTCAACGTGGTTCGAGGCTCAACATGAACAAAAAGAAAGGAAACAAGCGATAAAAAAAGTGGATAAAGCGGTTAGGTGTACGTTCATCGAAGTTACCTTGTCCCCATTAACCATGATCGCATTAGCGATACTGCATAAAATTACGCAAAAGCTGAATCTCCGCAGAACTCCACGGAAGATTGATTGTTACCTGTGCAGACGTCTTGTGGCTTCGAGGCTATCCGTTGTCCGGGCCTCTACCACGGCGTTACAAGTTCTCCTCATTTTGAACGATTCATGACCCGCTTTCCGGCCGACTCTTCGTTACTCATTTCCCCGCGGTCTCCTGACACGCGCATCTTCTTCGTACGCTGAGAAAGCTCAACATTCGCCCACGTTCGACACACGTCGTCACTGCTGCACGCGGCCCATAGAGTGTCGTGTCCTCCTCTTTCACCTCCTCCTTCTTCTTCGGCTGCTACGGAGAAAATGCCCATCGCATTGCTAATCGTACGAGTCGAATCCACCAATTCGAACGCGTCACCAAGCGTTTCAAGTTAATATTCTTTTGTTAGTCGTTGAGTCATACTACTAGATAAGGCGTAGGCCTGGTCTACAATACATGTCGTAAGTTGTAAGCCGTAACAACTGACCAATTATAGCCGATTATTTTTGTAATAATCGACTGTGATTCGTCAATTCTTACGGCTACAACTCACGACACGTATCGTAGAATGACCTTTAGCCGCAAGATTGTAAGAAAATTGATCAGTCACAGTCAATTATTCTCTTTGAAGTCGAAGTATAATCAATTGTGACTGCTCAATCAATTTCTTTTACGACTTTAGGATTTTACGACTTCTATTGTAGACTTCGTTTAAGAACTCAGAAGTATACATCAAAGGGATGTTTTATGATCGTCCTTGGGATATTCTTAGGATATTTTATATTCTCAGGACATCTCCAGGATATTCTTAAGATGTTTTTTGGAAGCTCCGTGTTGTCTAGGAAGATACTACTGGATGATAAAAAGATCTTTCGATTTGCTATTGAATTATAAAACTCCTAAACAAAAATTATTTGATCTGTTATTAAGTTAAGTCGTACTATTTATAAATAAAAAATTTATTTACTGTTACGATGTAAAATTTGAATACTGAAAATATGTCTAACTTGCCGTTGAGTTATACCACGATAAATTACCAATGTAGATGGTGGCGACTTCTAGCGAAGACTTTAGAATTGTAACTAAATGACATGCAATTTTTACTCTATTTGACCCAATGATCTTTAAACCCGCCAGCATAGCCTTTATTTAGACCCGTTACTTTTATTAGTTCTGAAATCTCCGCTACGAGCCGCTAGCATCCGAAATGATAAGTCGGAGGTAGTATGATTCAACGACAAGTCAGACAGACTTTCAACTAATATAGCTCAAATTGGGTGCATTCAGTGGTTGCGTTCAGAAAACAAAGCGCTCACTGAGCGCTTAGTAACTATTGGTCCTTACTGTTAGATCCTTACATTCAGACCAATAACGTTGACGAATTACTCAACCGTTGTGTAACCGTTGTGTTTTCTGAACGCAGCCAGTACTACCGCTCACTGAGCGCTAGGTGAGCTCTTGCATCTGATTGGTGTATATTTTTAAATCTAAAGGGATATACCAATCAAATGTAAAAGCTCATTGAGCGCTCAGTGAGCGGTTGTAGTACTGAATGCACCCTATGGCTGCGTTCAGCAGAACAAAGTGATCAGTGAGCGCTTAGCGATTCTCGCTCTTGATTGGTAAATACTTCTGGGTCTATGAAGAATCTAAAAGAATGCTCCAATCATAGATAATAATCACTAAGCGCTCACTGATCATTTTGTTCTACTGAACGCAGCCATTGGCTGCATTCAGCAGACTCAACAGTTGGACAACATTACTAGATTTTCCACTGAATCTCGCTCCTGATTGGTAAATACTTCTGGGTCTCTGAAGAATCTAAAAGAATGCTCCAATCACAGACAATAATCACTAAGCGCTCTCTGATCACTTTGTTCTACTGAATGCGGCCATTGAATCAAATAAAGCCAGCGGCACACGGTGCTTGTTTTCGTGCTGGATTGCTTGCTGGATGAAAATACTGCGTTCTGATTGGTGCATTTCCATCCATCTTCGGAAATGTACCAATCACAACGCAATATTTTCATCCAGCAAGCAATCCAGCACGAAAACAAGCACCGTGTGCCGCTGGCTTTATACACCCAGAGCCATCTATTGAATTGAATTGAATTGAACTGTACGTCTGCACAAGTAAAATAACGTTATTTATTTATAAATAGTAAGAAACAAAAGTCAAATGACTGGCTTTCAAATAGTCGACGAATTTTTTGTTTTTTAATAACTCCATGAATAACCCGTTGAATGGACTATCATAAAGTTTGTTCTTTCTTGAAGAGCATTGTTAATTGATGAACACTGGTGCTAAATTGAGAGACAAGTATATTTTATTTCATTTTAACTTATTGCTTCAATGTGCGTCAGTTCAGGAAGTTCTTTGTAAAAAATTTTCGTAAAGCATTACCACATTATTACAAGTTGGCACTGCCTCTTTACGCCGAAAAGATAGGATAATTTTTTAAACGTAATAATTTTTGAATTTTATATACTACAAAATGTCTTATATGCTGTCACATTTGGAAAACGGCTTTCAAGTCGATCAAGCTATTTTATCAGAAGAAGACAGAGTAGTGGTAAGTTCTCGAATGTTTATACTTAACCTCTAATCTTGTTGCCATCTAGGATGTATGTAAAGATAATCCTTTATTAACAGAATAATTTATTAAGGCTCTGTGAAAACTTAAACTTGTAGAAATATATTGAATAAAATAAATAATTGATTTATGTTTCTGAAGATACAGAATCTATATATGTATTTTTATATTATAACTTTATATAAATATATTAATTTTGATGAATCAAAAGATAACACTGAAAGGAGATAATGTAATATTTGTAATGAAATCATATAATGATTCAACAAATATTACATAGGGTAATAGAGGATTAATTGTCAATCTCAGTAATCAGTATATTAACTATTTGTATGTAACATTTTACCAGGTTATTCGCTTTGGTCATGACTGGGATCCAATGTGCATGAAAATGGATGAAGTTCTTTATAATATTGCAGAAAAGGTTAAGAATTTTGCTGTTATTTATTTGGTTGATATCACAAAAGTACCTGATTTTAACAAAATGTACGTAGATACTTATACTTATATATATAGTAACATCTACATTATATTAGTGATTCTACCTAATGAAATAAATTAAATAATTCTCAGAGAGATAAAAAGGAATAAAAGCAAGATTAAATTAATTACTATTATTGAAGCTTGGTTTATTTAATAGTTTTATACTAATAACTACAATACCATGTATCTTATTAATTAATATCAATATAAACTAATTATATATAAATTTTTAGGTATGAATTATATGACCCATGTACAGTAATGTTCTTCTTCAGGAACAAGCACATAATGATTGATTTAGGCACAGGAAATAACAATAAAATAAATTGGACTTTGGAGGACAAGCAGGAAATGATTGATATTATTGAAACAGTTTACAGAGGCGCAAGGAAAGGTCGAGGTTTAGTTGTATCACCAAAAGATTATTCAACTAAGTATCGATATTAATTCATTTACAAAAACTATATCCAACTTTAATATTAAAAAAGTATTAATACTATATTTTTGTTTTATATTAAAACCTGTTAAGTTGAACGAATCCAATGAATTCAGTTGAGTAAGCCATGTTCAATTCTAATTAATACTATATAATTAATAAATATAAGGATATGCATGAATAATTTATATAAGTATATTTACAATTTATATTAACTAACTTTACAATTTCTTATTTAATATTTAAATTAAAACAAATATATTCATAATTTCTTTTAATGACAATCTCTGCCTTCCTTTTTTTTTCTTTTTTTAAAATCTTATCCAATTCTAATTGGACTAGATTATTTAAGGCATATGTCAGGTAACAGCGCTGATGTAAATATTATACTTATCAATATCACACAATAACATCATCTGTATCTGATTATCTAGTGTCATATATGCTCATACATGGGAATGCTCATGCAGAATTATGATTATTTATACAAAGAAGTATGTGTATTACAACAGAATGTATCGATTCCTATCCTAAGAGTTCCTGGATTTTGTCACAGGACTTCATATTTACATATAATTACAAATTGTCTTGATCTATGTCTCTGACACATGAGAATTGTATAACTCGATTATTTTTTTCACATGTCTGTAAAAGAGAAAGAATAGATTTTTACGGTAAAAAAGAAAAATTTAATGTTTTAACAAAGAGAAATATGAAACTTACTGTCTGTTGCATATTGTGAGCTGTCGCCGAATACATCAGCTGAGTTTGAACAAGTTATCAAAGGATAACTTTCTTGTGTTAAGTTTTGACTATTTAACTTTTTGTTCATTGAATCCTTTAAATTTAGTGATTTATGAATAACACTTTCCAAGGTTCGAGCTTTCTCTGAGGAAAGAAAAGGAAACATTTGTTAATATAATTCTTACAATAAAGATATAATTGTTTGAAAAAAATCTTCACTCACGCATAATGTTGTGACGAGTCTTTTTATCTATGCCATCCATTGATTTGTATTGTCTTAAACCTTGAATCAGAATTACGTGAAATTAAATCTATCGTATGATACAAACAAACATGTTGCGTTCAGCAGTCTCAGCTATTCTAACTAGATTCAAAAGTATATACTAATTAAATTCAGAAGTCACATACTAAGCGCATCGTTCTGCTGAATGCAATCAATGGATCATATATTTAATAAAATTATTTCTCCCCTTTGTGCTTTTTAATTTACTTTCATGAGATTGCGTTCCACTCTTACCACTGTTTACCGCGCTTCTTTGTTGTTCTGCATATGACCAAGGAAAAAAATTGTGGATTGTTTCCAGAGACTCCATAGATACGGAGCTATTGTATCTTTTTACTGAAATGATATGTAACTATGCAGTGAGAAAATTAAGAAACACAATAATTAGACGTAGTTATGCAATATGTAACCGACTGCGAATGCTAAATCTCTTGACTACTAGTTTTTCGGAAGAATACAATAACTTTATTTATTTCTTCTATTCTTTTTATAAAAATAATTTTTGAACTTACTTCTTTTGTAACTTTGATATTTCGTAAACGTTCGGATATATCTTCAAATTCAGTTCTAAACATAATTTCTACGATGGAATGTCGTTCAATAAGATTACGTCTTTTAAAAATATACTATTGTAGATTTTGTTAAATTATATGATGAAATTTGTATATATGAATCTCAATGCAAGATTAAATCAAATAATGGTTTATTCCTTCTACATTGCATAACAACGTTTTATTCGTAACAAAATAAACACCCAAAGCAGATGTATATCCCAGAAAGAAAATTTATTCACCAAGCTTATGCAGAAAGACAATGCAAGATGTGTGAGTATGTACTTAAGTTGGAACACATCATTAGATAAGATGAAGAAAATGAGTGGATTAAGTAAAGTAAGAACAAGAAGCGGCAAGAGAGGACAGCAAACCGAAAACAGAAGACAGGATCCAAGCATTTGTTCCTACCTCATCATGTGTTAAATTATAGACGGAGACTCTCATTCTGTAGTACAAAATAAATTAATGTTATTTCTACCGTGCTTTTTCTCTCAATACCATTAATAATACCATAAGAGTAAGAGTTGCTTAAAAAACCGTAGAGTAAGATATATATATATATATATTACATACGTATTTCAAGACTGTTGACTAGATTTTGATCTGTACTCGCTGTGTCTTTGGCTTTCTTTGAGATATTTTCATACACCGGATCAACTGGTGGAGGCTTATCTGCAAGAGTGCATTTGTGTCACTACTCTCTATTTTAAAAAGAAAATACTAAACATAATCTATAAAAATTACTTACAAGTTTTTAAGAAATAAGGATTCTTGAGTACTTGTTTGATACAATTATATATATAAGCGTATTGGCTCTGGAAATATAAAAGGGATTTATTTTACTTTCTGCATTATATGAACATTTGTAGAAATATCGATATATAGAAAAATATGTCTGTGATATATTTACTTCTCTCTGCACCATATTTATTCTATGATGTCGCAATCTATACACTGTTCCGAAAATATCTAATTTTCTATTATCTCTGAGATGCTGTAGAAGAATATCTATCGCAATTAATGTTCCTGTCCTGCCAATCCCTGCACTGTAGGAAAACAGAGTAAGGTTCTTCGTTATTCAATAATTATAACTCATAATTATAAATTATGAGTTTAAGTTTAGTGCGTGTTTTTACAGTTTAATCGCAGTTTATTCGCACCTGCAATGAACGACGACGAAACCTTTACTCGCGCTAATATTGCGACGCATTATTTGGCAGAAATTGATCATCGGGTCGAAATCTTCCGGAACGTCGTGATCGGGCCAGTCTTTGAAGTGTAATTGAATGATGCTTCTTTTTTTATTTTCCTGTAATTATTATCATCGATATAAATACGTTTGTCACATTATTATTTTTCTTCACCTATGCACGATGTTTTTTTCTGTTTTCATCACAAACCTTTTGTAGCACAAGCGTTCTTTGAGTATATGTTCTGAAATCTAATTCACTCGTACAACGTATCGTCATGTTCTCATATCGAAAGGTTTCCCTAATCGTTGGATAATACTGGTGACATTTCTCCTGAAGAAAAAGAATCAACGTGCAAAAACGTGCATCTTCGTATCATCTAAAATGATTGATACCGACAAGCGGAACTTACTTTGCCTTTCTCGACCAACTGGGTCAACATAACTATAATATTAATGTTGTATTGATCGACCATTCTCCAAAAATCGTAAGTGGTTTCTTCCTTCGGACCTTGGCAAGCTATATATTCGTCTTCACCTGTGTACCCCTGAAATATAGCGATGTATTTCGTGGGAGATCGATTTATGGTGTCTGCTAAATCATGCTTATGCAAAGTCTTCGATAAATCGAGTTCGAGGAGCGAACAAACATCATTCTTCCTTTTTTTTTTTTTTTTACGGAAATATTAAATTCTCCAAATTTCAAAACTAATACCTTAAATCACGATTTCATCACAAAAGACTCATTTTTATCGTCATTATCTCTCTGCATTGTAAAAGTATAAATCACCAAAATACATACCCTTCTCTCTCTCTTTCTGCCTCTCAGCCGATCATAGTCCAATAATTACTAATATGTGGCGACATTATTGTTACAAGAAAATCACTTATCTAATCGTTATCTCTTTACACTTGGAAAGCATAAATCATCAAAAAAATACTTCGCTCTTCGCTCTCTTAGCTGATCATAGTTTAATAATTATCTATCGACATTCCCGTCACAGAAAAATCACTTGCCGACAGAAGCGATATTACGTGCACCGCTATGCTTATCGAGCACCGCGCGTAATACTCACTCTTATGAATGATGCATTGATGTAATCGGTATTAGGATCATTGTCTATCACCTCCAGTTTTACTCTTGAGAAATCATCTGAAAGCGTGAATCACATATATAAGTAACATCTCTCACGCGAGTCGCGTGGGAGACTGGAAAAAAATACATCGCGAGACTCATTTCATACAGGGCAAAATATCGGAGTAGCGATTCTTCTTTCGATTAGCCTGCAAACAGGCGCTGTTCGTCGGCATCTGCAAATCGACGCTGAGAGTCTGCAGCAGCCGAAACTCATTGCTGAGTTTCCCGGGATTGTCGACCAATTGTTGACAATGCGCTATAAATTTCTTTCTGGTGAACGGCGCTGGTACTGGTGAGCCGGGCATGTCGGAATGTAAAAATCTTCGTAGCACTCTGGAAGAATAATTAACGTATGATTAGAACCCGAATTCCTCTGAGAGAGGTAAGTCAATCATCATACGCAATACGCGATCAATCACAAGATACAATATATGTAGGGCAGATTGCTCCGATTCCTTGGTAAGTTAATTGATAGTTAAATCATATGTCTGTCTTCGTTTAAATTAAAGGAAAAACAAAGACAAATGTATGATTTAACAATTAGTTAACTTACCAAGAAGTTGGAGCAACCGATCCTCAGTGATGTTGGATTCACCAAGAATTCGTTTTCCCGTTTTCATCTTATTAGCGGGACACGCAAGACAAAAACAAATGCGCGAGAGCGAGAGAAAGAGAGAACCGTAATTTTGACACGCAAAATACAAAGAGAAGCTAACGAGCGAATAAAAGTAGCGCGCTTGACGACGATTATCGTGGTAATCGCCAAGGAGAGATCACGCAGATTTGCGCAGTAGCATTTGCTGCTTCGTGCATGTGCATGTATTTTTTTTTTCTTTCTCCTCGTCGGCACTGCGAGTGACTCGGTCGCGAACGGCGGCGCGCGCGAAACAATAAAAGCTTACGCAACGCAACGTACGCACTTAGCTAGAAACGAAAACAGCGAATTGCTCCTCCGGAAGTTGCCAGTCATAACCGAATTCCCGGCGAGGCCGATATAGCGGACGTTACAACGACACTGTCTCTATCGTTATTCACCATTGTCTCACTCATGTACAAAAATATCCATGATAAAAATACCCGATTCGGTGGTGTGTTCTCGCGATAGCGCAGCGACGACCAAACTGACACCTCATTCAACGCCAAGCCCGAGTAATGTGCTGTATATCTTAACTGCTGTGTATGATAGACGCGTGTACCGAATGACCTTGCTAACGCTCTAGCTATAGTCTCTCCTCTTCTGAGTCATAGAATAAATATTGATCATTGTTCATAAACGCGTCTACCTGGAACGCTCCGTGCGTGTCGGGCCGCGTACGGCCGCGTCATCGCGTCGGGATTTTCAATATCGGTCTAGCGCGGTCACGCAAAGCGACGCGCTAGACCGATCGATCATTCTTATTAACGCTCGATACGAATTTATTCTATTTTGCGCTTCTTTTGCACAAAATTTGCGAGCGACTCTAGAGACGTTTTATCTTATCTCGCTCTCCATCTCATCGTATATGCGACAGATAGAATAAGTTGAGCGATAAGCAGTGCAGTTGCGAGATACGCGAGATAGAGTCGCGAAAGTCACTCGGTTTTCACTCGGAAATGATGATTTTCTTCCGGCACGATCCGCGATCCACGAGACGCATTCGCTCTCACATTGTCTTGCCGCGCGTTCTGCATCCGCTTCTTTCCTGTCGATCTTTTTTTCTTTTGTCTTACAAAAATAATAGTTATATAACTTACACGTACGGCGAGCATTTTCGCACGAGCAACATCATCGTTGTCAATATTCCCAGAAATAGGATGCCGAAGACGACCCCGATGACGATAGCGACATTCAGTTCTGCGTCTGATAACGCGCGTTACGGAAAAGAGAACAAATTAAGTGACACCTATATTTGCGCTCTCGTTACATAACTTGTTCATAGAGCATTCACGTACATTTATGTCGACTGCGCGTTACAACTAGATTACTCACTGGTCTTCACCACGAATATCTGAGAATCGGCATAACCACCCTCAGTGAATGCCCGTATTCTAACGTGGTACCACGTGTCCGGCTTGAGCGGTCCATTGCAGTAGACCGGGCTTCGCGCGTTAGCATCATTAGACGAGATATCCTTGCAGACGGTGTCGGCGCCGATTACAAACTTGACGGCTTTCATGCGACCGTAATCGGCGATGTTGGACGCTGAAAAAAGGAGTCGTCGGGTAATTAATCATGCATGCGTGCATGCGACGCTCGGGTTCGTACGCTTCGTAAACAGCCGTCCTGTGTCTGCACGGACATATCACCTACGATAAGGATTCCACTTTGGACGCGTCGCCTGATACGTTATTGAAAAGTCGCTCATCATGGCTTCCTTCCAGGAGGACACATTAGGCCACGACTTTTCCTTCAGATTGAACCTCGTGCTCGTCGGCTTGTTGTATCCGAGTTCCGATACCATGATGGCGTAGTATTTGATGTTGCCGTTTGTATCGTAAAACAAGGGCAACAAAACAGTAGCCGTCGTTGTGGATTTAATCGCCTTGAAGGGGTCTATTGTGATCCACTTCACGTATTCGTCATCCGGCAGCGGCGGTACTACGATAAAGAATAATCTTACAAATCTTTATGCAAATCTCCATGTGACTGCAAAAGGACGCGATATTGAACTTTGAACAAATTACATTCGAATGTTAAGTATCTCTGTCACAGACACAGATGACTGAATGCGTGATGGAAACTAAATTGAATAGAACGTTCATTGGATCCTTATTAAAATCAAAATCATCAGATATCAGATCCTTTTGGAGACTTTCAAGCTGGGCGACGGATTATCGGTGAATTTATGTTTATGAATTGATGCTTACTGCCGGCAGGATATAATATACCAGCCTGACTCGTCATTGGTCCAGGTGTGTCGACTTGCAAAATTTTAGGGTACACCGAGAAAGTGTAATTATATTCTCCTTTCAGCTCCTTGAGATTCACCAAGCATATGTAATCATTGTCAACGTAATCGATGCATTCCTCTAATATGGAGAAGGTATGATTCTCGTATCCGTCTCTGGTTCCGTGAACCGACACATTGAAAACATCGAGCTTACCGTTTAAAGAACACGGTATACCCCATGTTAAAATCGTGTCCAATGTGTTTGTATCTTTCGGATTCGCTTCGATTTTATATTCGAATTTCGAGACTACATCTGAAACTGAATAACCACACATAATGTTAGAACAATAAAGCAAAGTAGAAAATGTTTAGTATCTATTAATAAACAATAATTGGATGAATATTCCTTTTTTCCTTTTTGCGATAAGATAAACGTAAAATAGTGAAATAATACGCGGAGATAGTTTAGCACTTGAGAGAGAGAGAGAGAGAGAGAGAGAGAGAGAGAGAGAGAGAGAGAGAGAGAGAGAGAGAGAGAGAGAGAGAGAGGTTAACAGCGCGCGATTTCACATTATAACGATAAAATAGAAAGAAAAGAACAGAAGGCAAAACATACTTGCCGCATTGCTTTGAATCGTTTGAAGAGCACCAAAACTTCCCCATCCTGCGCCCGTTTTTGCTCTCATCCTTATCTTGTATTGCCTGTAAGCTTTCGCTTTGTGATAATCGTAAGATTGTGTATCGTTAAGTTTCATAATCTCATCGCTGTTGGGTACTTCTGGGGTGCACCAAGCTGGAACCGGAAAGAGCGGCATCCAAGCGAGCGCGATCTCGTAATCTTCCACGTTACCGGCTAAATATTCCGGTCGGTTCCAAGTTAAAGAGAACTGCGATTCCGTGATGTTCATGACGAGAAACGAAGGCGGTGACGGCACTGAGGTCGACAACAAAATCGAAACGTTATAACGCTTGACGTTAAGCGCTTGACGAATTTAATTAATTGCTTAACTTAATGCTGCTAAGTCGACAAATCAATCAAACTGCGAACTATTCGTTAAAACTATATATTGTCACGACGATAACGCATGCTCACCGTCTTCCATTGTCTGAGCGGTAACTCCGTTGCTGTTATCGCTCTGTCCGCCCATGTTAATGACGTACGCTTTGCAAATATACTCCGTGAAAGGACTCAATTTCTTCACCGTCATGTTCATAAAGATGAAAGAGCCTTCAGCGCTCTTCGGGTCTATATTCTCTGTGGCTACGCCGTTCATGAGCTCGAACCCGGTCCCATTCGTTGATGTATAATTGCACGTGGCTACTAGGGTGTTGAGCAGACAACGATTGTTGTCTCTCTGGATACTCACGATTATCGATATACTGTCCACGGTGACCAAATCCCCTGTGTGCAATGTCGGCGGATTTGTCCCTGGAGTGCAAAAATTAGCCGTTATCTATTAGCCGTTATTATAGATTACGATAGATATAAGCGAAGTTTACGAAGGTGAAGTGAACGAACCAAAATAATAAGTAAAACAAAAGCAACGCACTTACTAGTTTGACTCGTCTCTTTGGTTTTGCACGTTACGGGTCCATCTTGATTATCCTTGTTTACAGCGTTGACGGACACGGAATACGAGACGCAAGCGTATAAATTTGAGATTGTTACGTTCGTTTCTACAGTAGTGAAGCTAATGTTTACAGGAGCCACTACCACGCGATAATGCTTCAGACAGGTCAAGCCAGACTGCGGCGGTTCCCATTGGACAGCCAAGGAGAAATTACTTGATATTATTATCATGGACTGTAGCTCCGACGGTACTGCAAATTGGCAAATCGGGAGTGAATTTGCGCAAGTGTTAAACGACGCACAGACTGTTCGACTAGAATCGACAGAAAGTGGACTCGACGCGCTATGGATCCATTGCGTTCACTTTCCGCTAATTTCGAGACACTTAATTTATACTCACTCGGCGAAGCCGTTGTTGCGCTTGTATTCACACCGGCAGATTCCACGGTTAGCGTCAGTGTTTTAACAGTGAAGTTATATTGCGTACACATCTCGAGATTGTTGGCGGTGTAATTTACGGCGGAGACCGTGGTCGCATTGCATGATTGCCCGATGCACTGCAGGATCGAGTAATTCGATACGCAGTTGGCATGTTTCTCGGGCGCCAGCCAAGTTAATTGGACGGTGTTGACGTCGAAGGCGCCCACGCTCAGGGAGCGTACCTCGCCGATTTCGGGAACTGGAAGAGATATATATTTTATCGATGAAGATAGTTGTTAAAATATTATTTTATCTTTATTAAAATATTACTTTCTAGTTATTAAAATATTATTTTATTAACGAAGATATAAATACACACTTGTATGTTACACACATATTTTTAGTATTTGCTCGAGTGTGTACTGCGAGTATAAAGTATCTCTTTTGAATAGATTAGCTTCAATTAAATTTTTATCTTATTAATCTATATAAATTAGGTATGAATGTACTTACTGGCATTGTCTGTCGCTGCTTGCAACTTGACTCCATTGGACGTCCAAAAATTCGTGATAATTTTCACAACGAACGTGTATTGCGTGCATGCATCGAGATCGGTTACATTGTGCGATGTCTCGTATCCTATCGTCTGGTTGCAGTTCTGCTCGTGGTCGCATCTTTCGACCGAGTATTTTATTGAGACGTTCGTTGTGACTATGCACGGAGGATCCCACGACAAAACGACCCATTCAGTGCCTATTTCGTCCCTCTTCAAGTCAACCACTTCTCTCATGTAATCTGTGAAAAAAACACGAATATATCAATATATAGAATAAATAAGAACGTTAAATCGAGATTCTACTAATTCATAATTCACAAATATATGCGTCACGAATCTCTAGTGAAAATCGTTTTGATCACCTGTTGCGTTTATTGGCCACGAAGAATCGCAAGTAGGATCCACCGTGCTCGAAGAAGTCACATTGTCGGGTACATCGGTGGTCTTCGCAGTCTGCGTGGAAAAATCGACGGTCGAAGAGGATGACGTTTCATCGATGGTTGACGAGGATGACGAGGTCGAAGAGAACGTTTTAGTGACGGTCGACGAGAACGGTGAGGTCGAAGACAACAACGTTTCATCGACAGTTGACAAGTACGACGAGGTCGAAGAGGGCGTTTCAGCGACGGTCGACGAGAACGGTAAGGTCGAGGGGAGGAACGTTTCATCGACAGTTGACAAGAACGAGGTCGAAGAAGTTGACGTTTCATCGGTGTTAGAATCTGCCTGAATATCAGTCTTTAAGTATTTATCCTGATTGTCAGTGCTTGACTCGTACATTATTGTAGTTGAATGTTCGTAGATCGTGGAACCGTCGAGACTGCTTGTAGATCCAGGATCTTGGCTCGTGAGACCCGACATGGTCGTAGAATCACAGCACATGAGACTTTCCGTAGATCCAAGATCGTGACTTAGCTCCATCGACGTAACGATCGTGGTCTCTCGCGACGTGAATGCATCATCGTCGCAACGTGCGCAGAGAAAATAAAGAGCGTGAATGAGCAGCACCAAGTGTTTTTCAAGAATCATGTTCTAGAACGTGCTGCAAACAGAGAAGAGTCAGTTGTTAATTGTTCATGTCTCAATCGGTTGGGAAATGTTTTATTCGCGTCACTTGGGCAAAGAAACCGATAAATTTTAGATCAAACAGAATCAACGATTTTGTTACGTTGACAAACAAAGGCACATTATCATTGTGTGTTCGTGTTACTTGTGAAGAAAACTAGAAACAAACGAGAAACTAGAAACAAAACTAGAAAAAAATTTATACATGCTCATTACATATATTGTCTCTGTGTGTGTGTGTGTGTGTGTGAAAATAAAACATTAAATTGTCATTATTGGATAGTCTTGAATTTTTTACGCGTAATTTCATGTATGTACTATATTATCTTTTTTCTAACGAATTGCAATTCAATATTCGAAACTATTTTTCTCGGAGATATATAAAAACATAAATGTATTTGTTAAAAGAAAATGTAGCGCGGTTCTGTCTGTTCATACAATGCAGGGCGGAAATGATTTGGAAGCTGATGATTTCTAGCGGTCATATCTGTTTCCTTTCACGCCCATTCAAAGGATTGCATGCGCAATCACTCAAGGATATGTTCAGCTTTCGTAAACTTTGCTACACGTTTCCCTTATATTTCGCACACATTCGCACTGATAATCTTTCCAAAAGCGAGAACGCTAAAAAGTTACTTTTAACAAGAAGAGTCTCCCGCAAAATCTAATTTTCTTAATTTTAAAATTAAAATATAATTTCTTCTCTCTCTCTCTCTCTCTCTACACAGTTCGTCGACAGGTGTTGTTACGACATGACGCGTAACATTCGCGTGTAAATAAGAATGCACACAGACTCGTATGTAACTGGCAAAAAATTAATAAAATTAGTATGAAGTAGCATTAATTGCCAATAATAATAAAATATAGTCTCCACAATGCGGCAGAAAATCAAGCTCGCGTATATTCATGTTTATACATTATACATTTTATTGCGCATATTGAGATACACAGTTAATCTCTTGACTTTGGATATTTACCGTCGGAGTTTCGCTAAGCACCGCATTCTTTCGAATCGTGTCGATCGGCAGCAGTATTATTATCTTTTTTTTTCTATTTTTCTTCTTTCGTAGCTCGAAATAAAAAGAAACGGCACTGATTCACTCACTCGTTCGGTCGGTTTTGGCGTTATCGGTTCCGCGCGATTGTCAAACAGATAATCCGCGCTCACAATAGCATCGGTCCGCGGGTTTCTCCACGACTGTTTGAAAAAGGTGGAGAGGAGCGTCAGTAACTCATCGTCGTCGTCGTCATCGTGCCGTTGTCGTTGTCGGTGCTTTCGATAATCATTGCCCAACCGCGCGGCTCGTTAACAGCCTTCCGCCTGTTTGGTCGTCTCCGTTCTGCTATATCGCTGATAACGAGCTAGAGTCCACTCGCCCGGAGAGTGCACTCTTCGTGGTCACTTTATTAAACAAATACAAGCGCCACTGGCTATTCGATAGTCCGCGCATATGCGATTTTTCGCATTTTCCACTACCTTCCGCGTGGTGGAATGAGGAGGAGCCTGAACCTGGACTCCGGTATTATGTACACCGGTTGTATATACCGTTGATAATACTGCGGAAAATTATCTCGATCTCTGTGGACCTTTAGACCAAATTGGCAAAGTGCAGTAGAACTTGATTTCGCATTCTCTGTCGACCGTCACTTCATTGGGGGAGATTTTTATGTATGTATAAATCAAGTCAAGTTTATGCTCCTTACCGAGTTTTTTTTGCGACTGACCGGTGATTTTTCTGCGGTTTATAATTTGATAACGCTATCAGTGGTTATTTTTGCATTGGTCATCAAAAGTATGTAAATACATATCAGCGGTGCCCGAGATAATCACGATTTACGAAAAGCGACAATTTTATCGGAAATAAAAATCAGGTCGTCGTATCAGAAAATCACACTCTGTCAAGTGCGATAATGGTTTTATTCGCGTTTATCAATTACATTCGTCCTCTTTCATGCAGACATTATTGTCTCTTTTGTTATCGCTGTATGCAGCGCAAAAATAATTGTTTCAAAACTCTAGAATAAAAATGTGTTACTATTATGCCCTAAAATTCACTAATAAAATTAAATGAACAGTTTCATTATCCTTTCCTTCCAGTTGAATTTACTAACAAACATACACACACACACACACACACACACACACACACACACACACACACACACGGAAAGAGATCTTACATTTTTAATTATTTATTATTGAAAAGAAAAAATATTGATTTCTCAATATTTACAAGAAATTTTCTCTGAGATTTGTTCGAAATATATAATAAAATTTCGTGATTTAACTGCAGATCATTCTGCACTAATTGGTATACAATTTATATATTTGGAGATATAAATAAATATGAAAAAAAAATCATGTTCTCGAAATTTTTACTCGGATTCATCCGTCATTGTGTATCCATCTCTGAAACAAATTTGAAATGAACTTGCTGAACTTACACGAATATCTTACTCCATTGATGTTCGAAAATCCCAAGGAGGTAGCAGGGAAGAATAGATTATTCTCCACAAATCCCAAAGAGATCTCCCAAAAGTTGACGAACATATGCACACAGTGAGATAGTTCCGCGAGGCTTGCACGCATAAAAATGCGAAAAGAGGAAGCGAAACGTTAAACGCGGGTCCTCGGCTTCGCTAGCATCTGCTTACGAAGCGGAACTTGAAACCATGTGCTCCTTCAAAGCGCAGCGACCGCCGCCGTACTGCCCCCACAAAGATCGTTTGGAAATAACTTGGCCATGGTGTGCCCTGTAGGATCCACATACACACGCGCAAACAGGTATATCTACCTACGTGCGGGCGCAGTCTCCAAAGAAGTGCCCCATAAGCAGGATTCTGGGCCCAGCTCCCTTCCTTTATCGCTCGTTGCATTAGCGTCGAACATGTAGTATTTCATCTATGTCTTACTGGAGGGTTTGGGTAAACAGGTAACTGGATGGATAAGAGACCTTAACAGAAAGCGAGTAGCAAGGATCTCTCGAATATACACTCAAAACGTATCGAATCGTAAGATTTGTAATCGTAAGATTGTAATCGTAAGATACGTAGCTACTAATTGGTATCTCCGTATCTCCGATTAATTATATATAATTATGCATGAAATTTCTTCTAATTAAAAGAAAATTCAAACAGCCGCTTTAGATATATTTGTATTATCACCTTGCATCGACTTATGAAATATAAAAATAATTAGTGATGCTCTCTCGAAAAATATTGATATATTTATTTATATACCATTTCGTTTAATTTAAATTTTACAGAAAATAAATAAATAAAAAATGTCTAAATTAATTTAAACTTTAGTTTAATTTAATTTAATTAAATTTATTTTAATTTTATAGAAAATAAATAAAAAATGTAACATGCTCGACAAAAATATAAATTTTACCGATTCACTCTACAATTTACAGGTGACGCAAGTATATATAAGTACAAATACTCTTTAAGAGAAACTGCAGATAACTCTGTACCTTTTTATCTGTGGGAATTTTACCCAAGTGACTGCTTTACATTATCGCATATCCACAATATAACGTGATTACATAAATACTTCTTATCCTACTTTCAGAATTTACTAAACTTGATATCATAGTAGTACGACATTAAGAGTTTTATCGTCGGCACGAAATACGATACGAATCATTGGATTCTTGTTTTTTTTTCTATTTTTATTGCAGCAGGTGTACGCTAGCATATGTGTTGAGCATAGCTTAGTATAGTCACTACGATAATCCTATGGACAATTTGATATGCGGCAAACATATATTTTACCAGTATTTCTTCAGTAGAGAAACCATATTGAGATATGTTTGCTTTATATCAATCGTTGTTTTTCGTCAAGCATTATTTCAATTTATCTGAATACCATTGACAGAAACTTGTGGAATATGACAATAAAAATATTATTACACTTGTTGTTACGGAAAAAAATAGTCATATATCTGATTACACTATATACTTTCATTTAAAATTCATTGGTGGCCTGGACCAAGTCAAGGCTACCAACAATTTTATCAACCATTGACTATTGGTGGGATAACAACAACCTGGGAAATTTTTTCCAGTCTTGTTATAATCAAAAACAAACAAATAGGAAATCTATTTGATTAACGATTTCTTCTCTAATAGCCATTGTTATTCATAAGATACACAATGATTTCTGGATTTTTGTAGAAAAGATTAATCATTAAAAAAAAGGAACATTTTCCAAAAAACAGATATCCATTCACATTTTTCAGTTTCTTTTTTAATAATTTTTTAAGAAATTTCTATATGCTGAAAGAACTTAGATATATAAATAAATAAATAAATAAATATAAAAACTATTAGGTCAAATTATTTTGAGATGCGGGTATCGCCACAGGTTGAAATGCAAATGTTACAATTTACGTTCTCGGACAGCATAAATGCTGTCTGGGTTGCCCTCATCAAATAAAGACTTTATTCTCTTTCCGCTTGACGACTATTATTATTTACGAGATATGAAACGATGGAAAGAGATTAATATCTTATGAATACTCAACAAAATTATGAACTCACGTCATCTTGCTAGATGAAGAATAACAAGGACGCAGTTACGCGTTTCAACGACCGTTACCGGAAAGCATATTAAATCGCAACCAAGATGGCGTACACCGCGCGCACAGGGACTTGTCAAAATGATTGGACGAGGAGCGCGCCACTCTCGCAGACATGCGCATTATTATCGATGGGATTCTGCAATGGCAAACCTGTTTTATTGGCGGCTTCTTTTGACAGCATTTGATTTAACTAGAACTGAAATATAAGTGTATGTAATACAAACGAAACGTGCTCGTGTAACATCCTAATTTTAATCTTAACAAGATTCCACCGACAAACGGGGACGTCTGATTGAATACGATACGACTTGAATACGCGCCACATGCGTATGCACATAAGAGTGCAAATCGCTTTTGTCATCGTCATTGTTCCGATAGTTCAGTTTTCGTTGCTTGATGTTGGTTGTTATTTTAATTTTTCGTTCAATGCGTTCTATCGCAAGGAAATGCATTTAACATGGTTACAGAAGGCGATTGTTCTTGCACCGACAGCACAGAACCATCCAATGTAACGTCTTTGCGTTCGGATGATGTTACGTCAGCCAGGAACCCTGATGCGAATCTTTGCAGAAAAGCGACAGACAAAGGAAATGACGTCGTCGAGGAATCGAAAGGTGCACATCTTTTAAATTATCAGGCTATCCGACAACCGGATATTCTTTTTCTACAGATTTTTTAACAAAAATCTAATCGCAATCTAATGCTTCGTCTGACTTCCGGGTTAATGCCGGAATTTGTCCTTCATGAATTTGTTTCTGACGTTTCGTCATGCAACCCGAAAGCCAGGTCGAAGATTTCTCCACATCACGAAGGCCTAAAAGATCATGTAATCATAGTTGTTACTCATTTCTATGTTTAATATTTGCAATTTTTTTTTTTTATAAAAATGCTCCCTGTGCAGATAAGCACAAACATTCTCCTAATGCGTCGCCAGGCACGAATTATCATGCGACTGAGGTGGCAAAATCGCTTCCAACGAAATCGGATCGTCAATCGCAGCAGAACAGTTCGAAGAATCCGCACCCGACGACTACTACTTTACAATTCCCACCGAGTTTTCCGTGCCTCTGTCACACTCACAAAATGTAAATGTCTGTCTCTCTGTTACGTTGACCGAGATATATTTCTTAAAATAGATTTGTCGTTTCAGCAACGGCTATGTTTTGCCGGTGAAACTCCAGGAAGGTATGTACAATAACGATTGTACCTTTGTAACGATGTGTTACTTAATTTTGCTGTAGCACATACCGGATGTAAAATATACGTTTTTCCTAGAACAACCGCAATCGAGACCGTTCTGGAGCCGTTTCAAGTGGAAACAGCCAAAGAATGTGTATTGCGGCAAGGAGAATAAAATGTACGAGATAAAGCTGAAACAAACTCAATGTTCTCACTACGCCAAAGTGCGAGCGAGCAGCGCGTGTAAACAGCAACCCGATCCGACCCGTGAATTTCAGTCTTTTGTCTGTTGCGACATATCAGACGGGATACCGAGTAAGAACGACAAGTCCTACGATCTTCTCGACAAATCGAAACTGCCCAAGCATCAAATGAAAACGAGACCCAAGAAGGAAGAAGCCGTGGAAAAGATCGAGATTTACTACTTCGACCATGGGAACTCCGCGTGAGTGTAATAATAATTGTTTCAATTCAATACTTGCACACACACAGAACGATCCCAAATCTGACTAACAATATTTCTGTGAAGATCTCTTGCAATACTTTTGGCAAATATTAATTTCATAATAAATTTTGTAAGAATAGTTCTCACCTTATTTATCGATATTACCGTATCGTAAAAGTCTATCACATTGTATAACGCAATTAAAACGCGATATTCCTTGCAGATATTATCAAACAACCGATTGTCATCCTGTGTTAACTACGGACAAGTGCGCCGAAAAGACAGACCAAGCGGCGACTCGCTTCTGGGCGGAGATCTTCGGCACAATTCACATCGGCACCGCATTCATCATGGCTTTCATCCTGCAGCTTCTTCGATTCCTGCTCTACAGTGTGATCCGGCCCCTGACAGTGGGCATATTGCAGCTGATAGCGGATTACTTCGTGAAACCTCTACTGTCCATCGTGTTCAACGCTCTCATACAGCCGATACTGATATTATTTTACAACATCGCTATGTCGCTGAGGGATCTTTGCCAACCGATAGCCGAAGCACTCGGTCTCTTTCTCAGGGAGATAGCGAATCTTTGCGCCGCGATCAGACTCGTGGAAGTGAAGCACGTTCATACACCGACCGTTGCTAGCACTTGAACTTGTAGGTAGCAGTGGATAGTGATGTACTACAAAATATCTCGAGAGTTGTTACAAATATCTAACGAGAGGTAAGTAAATAATCATTTGGAGTGATTATTTCATTTTGACTCGAATATCGCTGAAAGTCAGATTAAGAGCTTAAGACTTGCAATAAAGTGTCATTAACGGACAGAAAAGGTGATTCGTCTCCGAGGAAGACCGCGACTCTCTACGCTGCGTGGAGTCGTCGAATCTTGAGCGAAAAAAATTCGTATCCTCACTTGCGACTTGTCACCAATAACACATGCCTTAACACCAGGTATATATTTGGTATTATTTTAACTTTACAATATTATTGTTTCATTTTTTACAGAACAAATTATCTCTTATAGCAACTAACTTTGTCAATAATAATCAATACTCGTTCTTTGTCGCACTTTCTCTCTCTCTCTTTCTCTCGCACATTCTCTCCCTCTCTCTCGCGTATATATCTTACTATTTAATAAATTATGTACAATCTCACAAACAACAAACGGAGGAACCTAATTACATCATGTAATTGTTCACACTTCGCTATATACAGGTACTACTGGTATCGTTTTCCTTGTTTTTTTTTCTTTTTTTTTATAGAATCGCCGCTCTCTCTCTCTCTCTCTCTCTCTCTCTCTCTCTCTCTCTCTCCAGCTATCCTCGATCCTGCCAAACATGCTGACGGCATCACAATCTGTATTCTTTCTTTTACGCGTAGTATCTATAAAAAGGAAAAGAGGAGAAAGAAAACCGAACGAACAAACGAACGAATCGCCTATCG
Organism: Harpegnathos saltator; assembly: GCF_003227715.2. NCBI lineage: Eukaryota > Metazoa > Arthropoda > Insecta > Hymenoptera > Formicidae > Harpegnathos > Harpegnathos saltator. Next base: position 94,275 of record NW_020230136.1, read on the forward strand.
TCACCTAGTCTCAGGAACTGCAACCTCTGCTCGCTCGCTACGACGCATCGCGATCTAGGTGGTGGTAGTGGTGGTGGTGGTAGTGGTAGTTGTGGTCGGAGTCTCCTGGATGGCTAAGGTCTGCGAAGGCGCGGATGTCGAGTCACCTGTAAGCAGGAAAGAATCGATAATATAAAATCGAATATTTTTATTATCTCTCCACGGCGAGAGGCGGATAAATGTAGCCTAAATATACGCCTAATGCATGTAATCGGTTTCGCTCCTTAATCGCGCGATTGATTCCACCAGAGAGAACCTTCCCGAGTGCGGTAGGCCTCACCGGAGAGTATTACGAGCCGCACGCAAACCGCAAGTTTAACTGAGCTGACTTAATAACGATGAGAAGGTTCCCTCCTCTTGCGTAGGACGAACGCATAGCTCGCGATCGATCGCACGAATAAAAACATTCTTTCGTTCCTAAACGCGACTAGCTCTCCCAGGATCTCCCGATGCCGAGCATATTGCGTAACCGGCATCGATCAATACCGCCGCCGGTGGCGTAAAACTTACCCAAGAGAGCGGCCTCTAAATCCCCCAGGATTTCCGTTTCCTTGGGATCTATAAGGTTGAAGCGTTGATTGAGGAGCGTGAGGTGGGCGAAAACACAATTGAGGTGAGCGTGCAACCCCAAGAGCGCCACCTCCCTGAAGTGGCAGTGGTAAATGTGTGCCACCACGTGGTACAGTAGCCGCAGGATCTTACGCACTATGGACTCAAATGAGCTTGGAAACTCATTCGCTGGAAAATATCGCGACACATTAATTGTTATTGCTCTCGGCGCTTAATTACACTTCAATTGACCCGAGTAGAATAAATTTTAGATTAATTATGATTGATTGTGTCATCAGCATTAATTTTTTCAACAAACTTGACATATTTAAAAGAGCATGCATAGTATCGGGAAGTTTAATAATTCTTACCGTATTTTGTAGGGAATATAGTTTCATCGCTAACAGTGCGTTGCGTAAATGTCATAACGTAGTCTATATATTGTGGTGCCGCCACCCTCGTCTTTTTTCCCTTCTCGTCGAACCACAGATACGTTCTGAAATGATAAATCAGTTGTCAGTTGTTGTTGTGACTGATCAATCGGCCGTTTCTAGTGCGAAACCACAGCAGCGGTTGTACGACGGTAAATAGTTTGGTTCAATCTTTAAAACTTCATCAATCAATGTGCTACGTTTAAATCTTCAAATCTCAAATTCCTCGATTCTTTCGTGTCGCGTTACGCTTTTAAATCAGGCTTAAGATAAACCATTCCATTGATGTAGGTAGTAACGATCTCGAAGATGGAAGAAACCAACAGCTAATATAGAAACTTTATACCTATCGGTATATTCCGAAGTAGAAGAAGAGGAAGTGCGTACCTTAAGCCGGGACCAGTCATGTCGGGGCAACCTGTCATGGTGCAGAACTCGGATATCGTGCCGTAGACGAGATTAATGTGGTCAAACAGTGCGAGGGTGTGCGATGCCAGCCACTCGTTGTAATCCAGGCCGGGTGGTAGATCCACGAGCATCCTCAGGTCCAACTCCGGCAGCTGCCTCTCGAGGGCTGCCTCCTCCAGGTACAGTTTCGGATCCTCCGTGGTTCCCGCATCCTTCTCCTTTCGTCTGGCTTTTCTGCAATGACGAAACAATCGCGCAATTAGCGAGAAACTCAACTCGAGGCTCACGACGATGATCCTCGTAAACGCTTAAGCCAATCAAGCAAAATCACGAGTATCACGCGTCTAAAAGTTTGTTTATATATGTATGTATATATATATATATATATGTACGCATAAAAAACATAGCCACAGCCTTGCGTAAGTTCAGTAGGTACGTTGTGCGAAAAATCAAATTCATCGCTAAAAACTCATTGTCGTAAAATGGGGATTTCCTTGTAACGAAATGAACAGTTAAATGTACAATAAATATCTCGTTTCAATGTATTCGCGCATATATCGGTTAATTCACGTCGAAGATTCCAGTTTCTCCTCGACGCTTCTCGATCGACTACGCCGATTACTTTCACGCGCGTTCGGTTAATCGCGAATAACATCCTGTATATCACATTTGATAAAAAAAAGAAAAAGAAAGGGCGAAGAGATCGCTTTTACCGTATGATCAAGCAGAAGAGAGATCTAAAGATTACATAAAACTGACAAAATGATGGTGAGCAATGAGTTTACGCGAAGATCGCTCGCTCAATCTTGTCGTGTGCTGTGTAAGTTAGATTTAGAGACGATGCTATCGAATTGTAATCGTCAAGAGGAAGTCTTTGAAGCAAGTTGTCGGTGAAACTTCCGAGAAGCTTTTCGCAAAATACATTGTGGAGCACGCTAATCCGCGGTCTCCAGATCGACCGGAACTGATCGAACAGAGAGTTTCGTCATTAAATGCGACCAACACTGCGTCATTAATTAGATTAGCGAATTATCGGAATTGTACGATCACCGACTCCGACTTCAATTTGCCTTTAATCTATCACGAGCCGAGCGCCGTGTTCTTGATGGAGATAGATCGGCTCCTCGTGCGCAAATAAACACCGAATGTTTCGGATGATGATCTAACAATTTAAATATCCTTTCATTGCAGCTCGAAGTGTGCCAAAATTATTGAAAACGCGGAGGTTCGGTCGAAACAAATAATGGTCTAAACGCGACTCAACACAACTGAGTCGTGGGAGGGAACTGTAATCCTTGAAGATACAGAAATCAATACAATTTCAACAGATTCGACAAAGCGTAATCGTCAGTGGATCCATAATAAATGCGAACAGTTGCAAATACGACAGGATCATACGTAACAATATCAAACATCAAGAAAACAAACTGACAAGTCGCAATCGTGTAAACCGAACGAATGCTAACATATATAATTCACAGAGAAAAAGTATTCCAGTCTGCTGCTTTGTTTTCTTGTATGTGTGTGTGTGTGTAAGAGAGAGAGAGAGAGAGAGAGAGAGAGAGAGAGAGAAAGAGAGAGAGAGAGGGAGGGAGGGAGAAAACAAAACGTAAGAGAGATACACTTTTCGCATCGAGCTCGTTTAATATGTAGCAGCCGGCGTCGCACATTTAGCTTCCTGCCAGTGAAAAATGCAATTACATGCAATAACGATAGCAGCGACGTTCAGCCATGTCTACACGATCCAAAGCGCTTAAAACTTCCTCTAGAAAGCACATGCTCCTGGAAAGAAGCTGCACATCTCCGCATATATATGTATGTATACGTAGAAAAATTGGCACAAGACGGTCAGACGAGTACGTGCAGATTCACGTCGCTTATAATCCCGCACGCTCTCTTGATCCGCACGTCATAACAATGATAATCGTGAATTCGCGAGCGCTGCGCGATATTCCTCAGGTGCAATTTTTCACACGGTGTATATGCCAAATATTTGATTCTGCCGCGATCCTCAGCCGCGTCCCGAGCGAAAATACGTCAAAATGCAGCAAAATGCCGCGCGCAAAATGCCGCCGCGCGGCATTTTGCTTCTTCCGAAACACGCATACATATCGTAGCGGCTCGGTCCGAGAAGCCACGTCACGTAAACGAAACAGGATAAACACGAGCGGTGATAATCCCCGAAAATCGTCATCACCCTCCTGTTCGGTACGTCGCGCGTTCCTCGGCCATTTCGCTACGAATATGGCCCCACTGCTGTGTGTAGGACGAGAGAAGTGGTGTTCCTTCGATATACATAAATGTATATATATATTTTCTGCAATTTCCGAACACGCTCGGCTTTCCAGTCACGAGAGAGACTTTGTCCGCGGCAGTTTCGTGTGTGATCGTTACTTTAGAGCGTACTGTGCGCTTCCATCTTAACAATCCAAGGATATTGGCACATATTTAACTATCAACAGGTACCATTAATATTTATCAAATTTCGACTAGCCGGTGTTCCACGGCACCAATTTACATTGAACAACGTCATCATCACTCTCGACCGCGCCGTCGCGGACTGCCGTCCGGAATAGCGACTAATGCGAGTTGAAACGAATTTATCCTCTCCCGAGAGAGAGAGAAAGAGAGAGAGAGAGAAAGAGAGAGAGAATGCCGAATATTTATTATGTACAACCAGGTGGAATATTCTCTCGCGTCCCTGTTACATCGCGGCGGGCGACTTTCGCAGCGCGCGTTGTAGTGATACAACGTACATAACATACCAGGGCTCATACAAAAGACTCGAATAAACTATGTAAGTGATCGAATTGCTCGAACAGTTCGACGAAAGAAATCGATCGAGCCACCGCGATCGCGATCCGAGATCCCCGCGGGTGATCCTTCGCGGGGAACGTTCGAAACGGATCTTGGGGCAAGATATTCTTCTCGACAACCTAGGACAAACAGCGCTCGTCCATTCCTTCTTCACGGATCCTTTTCGTCATCGGCTCGCTTAACAGTTTCTCGCGAACAATTCCAACTGCTCGGACGCACACACACCCGCCCGCAGGAGGACATCCGCCGCGACCTCGACCTGGCCCGTCGAGTCCGAACTGTTCGAGTCGTTCGACCAAAGCGAGAGCCGAGACTCCCGAGAGCACTATAATATACATAATCATCTACACGATCGTTCTGGCGGGGAAGTGGGAACTCACGCGACTAGTTCGCCGAAGAGCCTGATCTTCCTGTGGCAGGTGTCGAGCAGGGAGAGGCGCGAGGAGGAAGCGCTCGAGCTGCCGGCGCCGGCATCGGCGGCGCCGTGATGAACCGGCGTCGGCGGCGCCGAGACGGTCGTGGCCGAAGAGGCCACCGCGGCCGCCGCGGCCGCCGCGGCGGCGGCGGATGCGGACGCGGAAGCGGACAAGGGCTCCCGGAGGACGGTGACGGCGCCGCGCGCCGGTGAGCGCAGCATCGTCGTCGTCGTCGACGTTGTGATCGTCGTGGTTGAGGACGATCTCCTCGGCGCACCGCCCTCGTGCCCGAGGATCCGCTCACGCACGCTGGGTAAGCACCAAATCTTGTTCAGTTGTCATCGAACGCCGGGCCAGCCGAGGACGCCGGGACGACGTTCGTCCGGGACTCGTCGATCTACGCGCGAAAACGCCCGCGCGAATCTTCTCTCTTTCTCTCGACCTCGACTTCGACCTCGACCTCGACGTGGGGAGCGACTCTTCCTTCGACTCTTGGAGGACGGAATTCTCGTCCCGAGATAGCGCGTCGGGATTGCTTTCACGCACCTCGAGGATCGCTCCTTGCGGTCCTCCGGTTGTTAGCGAGCGGATGGAGAACAGTCACGATGACCGTTCTTCTGGTCTTCGACGGACTTGTACGAAGGGTGACTTGTGCGAACGGAGAACGCACGGTCGGTCGAGCGCTTAACGGGACTGACATTCGTTCAGCTCGCGTGGACAATTCGACTGCTCATGCATCTTGAGTCTCCTGACAATCATAAGATCTCTTACTCGGTGCCGTAGCAGCGCAGGACAATCGGTCGTCGCTTAATAACCATACACCTCCTCGGTCGCGCATCTGTATATTCCTCCCCACCTCTGTAATTCGATTCGAATATTCTTCCGACAGAGGCTGTCCTCGGCGGGAACGGTTCTCTACAATTAAAAGCTCAACTAATTGCGAGCCCGCGCGGCTTGCTACGTGCTCATCGTCTCTTATCAGGTCTGGAAATGCGTGAGCGGCACGATGAGACGTTCGATTTAATCGGCTTGCGGGAAGACGGGCGAGGCTGCGGAAGACACTCCTCGGAGGACAATCGGTCTTGTTTACGAGAACGAGCGCGAGAGAACGGTCGCCGTCGATCTGGAGCAAAAGTCGAGAGCGTACACGTTGCGATTACCGGTGACTTGCGAAAACGAGCGAGTTCCGCCGCGAGTCGAGAATGCACACGCGCGCGCAAATGTCACGGTCTTCTCTATGTACATTCATCGAATCTTATATAATGGTAGTGCACATACATACATCTATGCAGCATCTTTAACAGTCGCTCCACTGTCGCATTTTCGCATCGTGTCATTTAATCACTTAGTATACAGGGTGTCTCGAGTCGAGCGTGCCGTTGCATAAGCTCTATCTCGAGACACGTCGTTTGTTACAAGGTGCCCCGATCGATTCTATTTTGGCCGACCGAAATCTCTGATTCACCTCACTCGCCTATATACTTTCCTCGTTGCGTTCACGAACGCACATGTACGCGATAACCCAGTTCCCGAAAGATATCGAGGCGACAAACTCGCGACGCGACAGCTCGGGAAAATCTGGCGGCGCGCCAGGAGCTCTCGCGAGCGTTCATCCGAATTTTTCTGTCTTCGAAAATCGCACGGGAGAGATACGCGATAGGGACGCGAGGGAAAATTTTTATTGTCGCCTCACGTAGAGAGAGAGGGGGAGAGAGAGAGAGAGAGAGAGAGAGAGAGAGAGAGAGAGAGAGAGAGAAAGAGAGCGGAGAGTTAACTACGTAGAAGGGTAAAAAAACGAAGCAGCTCCCGTCTTTCGAAATTAAAACGATACATCCGTTCTGTTTCGTCTTCCGCATCTGCTCGATAATCTGCGGTTTCCGGCGACGCAAAGTAGACCGTAAGAAGAGACGTTTCTCTAGGTTTGACGCGTTCATGAACGCAAGCGACGGAGCAAAAACGGAGCAAAGTTGTATGTCAGAAATTTTACCTCGCGGATTCTGGTCCGCTCGACTGAGGAAGAAATGGGTCGCGGTGCTCGAAGTTCGCTTTTCCCCTCTTAATAACTCATAATCGCGGCCGCTCCAAGAGATTACGATGATAATGGAGCCGGAATTATAGTAACAATAGCAATAGCAACAACAGCAACAACGAGAATTACGATGATGGGGCAGTGGACGCACTAGTGGACGAGCTATCGACCTAGTTATCCGGTCGAGCGTGAATTCGAGTGTCGGTGCATTGTGAAGTAAACGAAATGGAGCCAAGTAGCACCGACCATACGGAGCGCCGTGACATGTGCGTCCTTGATCGTGACCCGGACGAGGTCACGTCGGTTTTCGTCCAAAATTGAGATCGCGTCTAAGAGAGCGCAGGCCAAAAGCGTGTAATGGCTGGTGGGCGGAGGAGCGAGATGGCAAATAACGATTTTCTCCCTTCGAGTCGCGACAATTTTCCTCGCCGTCGAGAACGCATACATTGTATCACATCCTCTCGATCGTCTTCGAGAGAAGTCGAAGACTAACTGCGAAAAATAATGATTCTCGTCCGCGCGAGACAATTTCTTCTCGATTCAATTCGTGAAGGAATCATTCGATCGCGTGCAAGAAGAGCCGCGTGACGGCGCGTGAGTCGCGCGGGAACGCGTTTTTCCGCAACTCCAGGTTGAAGGTAAGGACGTGAGAGCGCAATCGGAGGTGCTATTCAGGTCGGGGAAGAGCAGGATACAAATTTAACCCTCGACGGTTACCGCCAGCCTCATGGATCTCTACTAATTGGATCTGAGTACTAATTGGATCGAGTGTTTATAACGCGGCTGGAACGATCGTATACATACGAGTTATCTTCAGTCTTAGGGCGAATGGAACGCGCGTTGGGAACGCTCGGCGATCTATTTCGGGAACATCTCGTAGTACACGGTGACGTTCATTTTTATTCGTTGTGATCTAAGCGACTCCGTCGCGATACCTGCCGAGGGTAAAATTCAGCCGCTCTCCGTTCTCTCGGGTCTGACAGGTCAAATTCGTTACAGTCAGCCCCTCGACGTGAATCCCGAAGGATCGCGCGGGTAAATAAGAGACTGCCACCCCCCCTCTTCTTATTTCCAAGACGTACTCGACAACCTGGTATTTCTTCGGAAAATTCCCGAAGAATTCAGGCGCGAAAGATGCAGCTGCGCCGCGCGTTTCGCTCTATGTGACTTTTGCTTCCTGACGTCTTTCGAGATTATCCTCATCTATTATCCCTCCCTTTTTTCTTATTCATCTATCGCTTATATAATAATATTCAATTCAATCTGCGATTCTCGACGCTTCAATAATTCTCGCATTCTCCCCTTTCTCTTTGCACTATTCTTATTCATTTCTCTTATTCATTCGCGTGTATAAAATAGTAATTTAATCGGATCTTACATTTCGCTGAGAAGAATCCAATCAGACGTATAGAATTACCTGCAAGTAATGATTATCGTTCTTTCCCTAAGGCAATTATCACATTGATCTTGCAGCTGTAATTTGACCGGAAGGGGTTACAGAACTATTATTTTTAACTGTTCCGCTAACATATCGTCTAGTAATTTTGTTCTGTAACAAATTTCCATCGAAATCGACTATCAGTATGAAGAGAGATATATCATAGGTAACGCATGGTGTGAAAACTCTTGCGTGACATACACGTGAACAGAGCCATTTGAGCCATTTTAGTAACTCGACGCCAGTCGGAAATTTGATATTTTTCAGTTTTGTGTTGAAAAATCACTCTTAGTGATATCGGCCATTTTCAATGTTACTCGACTCGTCTTTTCATTTCAGCTTGTTATCGCGTACCAACGAAATTATATATTACTTGAATAAAGATCGATTCGACAAAGCTACAATCGCTATAAAATTATCATCCAACGAATCGATTCGTCGCTACGTACATTCATCGAGCGCCCTCGCAAGAGTATTTCATAAATTAATTATCAATGCTTTACGAAAATTTAGTTATATGCGTCTCTCATTTGAAACTAATCCGCGGCGTGTCCGCGTCTCATCGAGACTACAAAGGGGAAGACAAAGCTGCGAGTGTTTCCTCGCGAGATCATTGCGCCCGCAGGCGCAGTATCCTTCACGAAGGATGCGATTCATTCTTTCTTTCTTTCTTTCTTTCTCTCTCTCTCTTTCTCTCTCTCTCTCTCTCTCTCTCTCTCTCTCTCTCTCTCTCTCTCCCTCGCTCGCTCTACCTATGTGTTTACCCTTCTCCCGTGCCGCATCGTACTGTAGCCGACGCTGCGGCACTTCCATCCCTTAATCTAATCACAGACGCAGGACGGAACGGACCGCGCTGCATAGAGTCGAGTCGTGGACCGTCAAATCATCAGTCGTCGTCGTCATCGTCCTCGTGACCATATGAAAGGAACGAGCAACGAGAGCGGGGAAAGAGAAGCTTTCTCCTTCGCGGCGAGCGGCTTCGCCGCTCACGAGAACGCGGAAAAAGCACGAACGGAAGAGAGATGACGAGGAAGAGACGGCGGGAAGAGACGAGACGCGGGCAGCGATGTCGGTTCGCCGTTTCGCGAACTTTCTAAACGCGCCGCTCCCAAGTACCGAGGTAGTAGCTGTCGTGATTTCCTGTGAGTTCGCGAGCCGCCCGCGGTTTCTCGCGCATTTCGCGGTCGCGAGTCGACCTATGACCCCTCTTCTGCTTCCTCTTCGTCGTCTGCTTCTCCTCCTGCTTGCTTCGCGTGCGGACAGACCAAACCAGATGACCTGCGCGACACTCGACCCACGACGCGCCGTCGTCGAGCGCACGGACGCGACTGCGAGATCTTGCGGCCATCGCCGCCAACGCCGTCGTCGGAGGTCGTCGCGAGGCGGCCGACCAGTCGCCATCGCCGCCGCCGCCGTCGTCGTCGTCGTCGTCGTCGTCGTCGTCGTCGTTGGGATGTGCCAAAATGTAGCACAAATTGAGCTCGTATCGGACCGCGCATCCCAATTGACCCTCAACCTCTCTCGAATCGAAACTTTCGTCCGGAAAACGAAGACACGTGGCGGTCATCCTACGACCTTCCACTTGCGCTTTTTTTCTTCAGATGTACACGTTGCGTTTCTGTGTAATTATTCATTTAATAAGGTCCTCGGAGACGGACTCAAACGTGTGTACTAATCGCGCTAAGTTCGAATTGCAGATGAAATGCCAGAGGCTATAACGCGCGACTTTAAGAATCGAGCACGCACGACGGGTCGCAACTTGACCCGCGCGATTTTGTGCATCGACTCTCTCTCTCTCTCTCTCTCTCTCTCTCTCTCTCTCTCTCTCTCTCTCTCTCTCTCTCTCTCTCTCTCGCGTACACATGGGACGTACACTTTTCTCCTCGTTGCCGCTTGTTCAATTATTCGACTACATGCACACGGCCAAGCTGCACAATGCACTAGTAGCGCATGTACGTTCCTACCCGGTGGTCATTTATACCGAGAGCCGTTTTCGTGAGGGGCCACGAAGTCGTGGAGTATTAATACAAGCGCAAACTTATGGACGCACGTTGATCGGAGATGTGACGTCTCCGAGGTCGTAAGAGCTGATGGAAGGGCTCGCATTCGCATGTGACCTCGGTGCCGATTCGCCGCGACGTGAATTTCTCACGGTGTAAAAAGGTGACTATGCGCTATATTTATGCGGGATGCTCGGCGAGTTGGTGTAAAAATAGAACGGCACCATCGTCGGGTTTGGAGTCGCTATATTTAGAAGTATCGACGGCCTAAAGTAGAAACGTTGCATTTTGCACGTATGCGCGTCGTCACTTAAAGCTAACCGTACGCAGCGTCCCTTTTTTTCTCTCGCAATTACAGCACGCCCGAGTGGCGGCTAGTTTTCCTCAATGAACAAATTATTTATAGCGAGCAGCTATAATCGATCGATTCACGCGGCAACCAAAAATACCCGGACCGATTCGCGACACTGACAAGTAAATCTCGGGGAACGTCAGACGCCGATTTGTTTCCAATTTTTTATAGTTATCTTTTATATCAAAATATGAAGAAATCTGTTATCATTTTTAGCTTAAATTAATTTTTTAAATTTTCCCCGAGGTTTTTACTTGTGAGTAGCGGCTGCCCGGCGAGCCAGCGACGACGCCGATGCGATTTCTCCCGAATGTGTCTCGCTTCCGCAACAACCGAAGCGTGTTGAGCAAAGCTTCAAAAGCGCAACGCGTTCTCCGTCGCCTTCCTCTCGACATTTTATCTTACGCGCAAGCAAGATGCACGTGTGAGGTGCAAAGTGCGTTCCGCTTTTGGTCAAGAAGAAGCGTGAAAGGCGCGGCTGAAGCGAATAGGAGCCCCAATGCGCATAGGTATACGCAACATAAAGGTTCTACTCCGAAGGGCGCGCGCGCGCGCGCGAGAGAGAGAGAGAGAGAGAGAGAGTAGAAGACGAAGAGAACAGAGAAGGGGTGAGCATCAGGGAGGGCGGCAATGCGACGGTGGTTGCGCCAACACAGCGGCGTGCGTCGGATCAGCTGTGAGTCGGGTAACTCGAGTCAGCTGACTGTCGGTCGGTCGGTCGGTCGGTTGGACGGACAGACGGACGGACGGACCGACAAGCGGACCCGCGGCACTTACCAGCGGGGAGGAAACGGAACACGGTGCTCCGACTCTGCGACAATCAATATCCCGCTCCGTTCCCGCAACCTCTCCCCTTCGAGAGAGAGAATGAGAGAGAGAGAGAGAGAGAGACGCTTCGCGTGCGCGTCGCATGCACACACTCCCTCATCTTCATCAATCTAACATCTCCGGCAGTAAAAATCAAATTCGGATATATCGACGTCGAAGGGTTCTGTTAATTAGGTCCGAAATGAAGTGCCGAATTGAGCGTTTCTATTTATTCATTGGGGGTTAATTTAAAAACTGGGGATGATATTCCACTTTAGGCCGTCGAGGGTGCTCTCTTGTGTTCCCTTTGCTCTTTTTCTCTCTCTCTCTCTCTCTCTCTCTCTCTCTCTCTCTCTCTCTCTCTCTCTCTCTCTCTCTCTCGAGCTTTTATCTTTAAGAAGAAAAAGGGTTAAGCTCAGTCGACCCGTTCTGTTCCCGAAGTGGAAGTGAGTTATGGGTCACGATGTCCCTTCAGTACGACGGGATTATCGATGGTACACCGTGGCGATCTGTCTCCTCCCCGAGTTTCCCACCGATGTCAGGGGGGGTCCCATGAGGTACTTAGGAATGTCTCCGAGCTGGATTTTTCCGAGTCAGTATCGCGAGCAACTTGACGTGGCACGCTTGTATATTTTATCGAGCAATTTGTCACTGCGGAAGTACGCGACAGTTCCGCTCGGATGCGCAGCGGTCCGCTATCAATTTTAAGACGGATAAATCCGGTTGTGTCTTCAACTTTGAGAAACGACGGAGCGCGAGTTACACGCGTCTTACGTTCGATGACGGGAGTCACGCCACACGGCTTTTGCTGTTTCACATTTCTCCCGTTGCGAGTAAATCGAGTTCCCGGCGAAACTCGCTGACCGAGGATTCACAAGAAGGCGCACGTTGCCCTTAACGTTTTCGTGAATGTATACGTCGCTACAAAGGAAGAGAACTATATGTTACCAAGAGCGGCCATTACATCATCCGGAGAACGGCTGAATAAGAGTGATAAGAGACACCTGGATAATCCACGTTGGACCACGTTGTCGTGGGAAATAAAACGAGGTTGTCCGAGATTAGAACACACGTGGCGGATCCAACAAGGCTTTTTAAGGGGACTGGAGGGTCAGATTAATGAAAAATCGTGCTTGTTTTTGATAATATTTTGTGACGAATTGAATAAGTGTGCAAGAATGAAAATTTTAGATATATTTAGATATAAACATATGAAGAGTAGAAAAATTTTCTTTATTATCAAATACTCATATAAATATACGTCCACTTAAATTTCAAGCGCGTTTTTCTCGAAATTTTATTGTTCAACTCTTTGCAATGATTTCTCCGAGACTGAGCTTCGTATCGATTTGAAATTTTAAAGCAATAATATTTGTTCATCTGGCTCTCAGATGAACCATGGACAATTACGTCAAAATATTTCATTTCGAGATATTAATTTTTTTATTGTAAAAGAACTGAAAAATTTGGATTTTTTCCTAATAATAGCTGTCATTTTGTTAATTTTGTTCGATTTCCTTTTTGTAGTGGTTCACCGCATAATGATAAGCCTCCTCAAGATTTCTAGCTAAAATTCGCTCTGATCGGACCATCGAGAGCCGAGATATTACTGCAAAAACGAAAATTTGAAAAAAGAAGGAGAATATATTTTAGCTATATATCTATGAGTATTTGTTAACAAACGAAATTTTTCTACTCTTCACATGTTGTATAAATATACCAAAAATTTTCATTCTTGCACATTTATTCAGTTCATCGCAAAATATTGTCAGAAACAAGCACGATTTTTCAGCAATCTGACCCTGCAGTTCCCTTAAGTCCTCCGCGGACTGGATGTCGGCAAAGTAACAGTTAAAACCGAGACTTTCGGGCGGGAAAACGCTTGAGCTTGATCTCGCGTGGGCAGAATTTAACCGAGATCGTGATCACGCGGCAGGATACCCGGGAGATCGCTCCTGCTGGAGTAATTATCAGGACAAACGACGACCAGGAAAGAGAGAGAGGGAGAAACAGCGAGAGAATGAGAGAAGAGTAACGAAGGGCTGAAGAATGGCGGAAGAAGAGGGCGGCTTGCTCGCCATCGGGGGTTGGCGCCAGACCCCGTCGGACGCCGGCTGGTGCCGGGATGCTCTCTTCTCTAGGATTACATCCGAAGGATGCGGATCGATGGACGAATGGCGCCTCGAAGGCGCCACCCCGTGACGTCATGGCGCGCACCCCATCGACAAACATTTCTCTCGCATTTGTTTACCTGCCATCGTACGCCACCACCCTCGAGAGGGCGGTTCACCAAGGAACTCTCGGACTCCGATCTCTGTCGACGACGACGACGCCCCGAACACGATCTTCCGGCATAATTTACGACGCATTGACGTTTTCGCTTCTATTTCTTCCCTATCAGCGACTATTAGTTCACCGCTTTATTTTCCTCTCGCGTGGAATTACTCGCTTCACGCGGAGCTAAAGTTCAAGCTGAAGACAGAGGGACGCCTCCAGAGAGACAGAGAGAGAGAGAGAGAGAGAGAGAGAGAGAGAGAGAGAGAGAGAGAGAGAATTTTCCCTATGCTTGCGCAGAAAACGCGTAGAAAATTGAGAAAATATTTGCTCTATGTGCGAGTAAGATATCGAACATGAAGGGTATGAAAATACGGTATTTTCCACAGCGACGGAGAAATATAGATTTATCAGCTGCAGGCGATAACTTAACATTAAGGATAATTAATTTTGCTCCGGTAGAATTTATACGATCCTTATTAATTCTTCTTCCCGGAAATATGCGAGAGGTGCTCGTGAAATAATTATGAAATGTGCATATATAGATCAGTACCTGCAGTCGCACGCAACCAAATGGGTTATTTTTGTTCTCCCGGATTAGGTATACGATCGGCTCGTGTGCGAACCATTTCCGCACGGAGAGCGGATTTTCCCTGTCTGTGGTGCGTCTGTCAACCGATTGTATGGTTTGCGGTCAGTTCGCGGCTCCCGCAAAACCGGGTCCTCCTCTCGTCTCGTCGCGTCTTCCCGCCGGAAGTCCATTAATCAGATCGCGTTTCACGGTTCTCGCGAAAGCAACCCTCTTCCTACGAGGCCGTGAGTTCGGGATGAATCGAGTGTCGCCGGTGTCTGACGGCCCTCGGCACCCCGTGCCAACACGGGGTGAATTTTTAACGGAGCGACACGTTCGCGCGCGCGTGCAATCACGCCGCAAAAAGAAAGCACAACACGTGTATCGTGAACCGCGTGAACTGAATTAGTGACTTTTTCCGGGATAATCGATCCCGCGCGGATCTCAAGGCAAAGGTCAGGAGGTTAAACGGAGGTTAAATTAACTACGACAGCGCGAACCAGCGATGGACGAACGAAAACGGAGGGGCGATGAGGGGTAGCGTTACCGCCCGCGCCGTCGTGACATTTGTCGCGTGGTGTCAATATCGCCGCGTTAATCAACCTAATGAAGACGCGTGCGCGCACGCGACAGAGAGCGGCGGCATGCATTCTCGCGCGGGCGAACGTGCGGGCAAGCGAAATACCCCGTGCCGTTACATTTTATTTCGCTTCAGAACGCGTGAATTAACCATCAACGGCCGTTCGGCTTTTGGGAAGCGGACGCCGTGCTATTACCGCGTGTGACGCGCCGTGTGACTGCGTCATCCAGCGACGCGGATCGTAATAAATCCCGACGGCGTTCGTGTCCGTCTTCTGTCGTGCAGCGCCTATTAAAACACCGGCGCTAAAAGCGCGGTGCAAATTGATCTCCCCCGTGACGGTGGGCGTTTAATTTTAGCTCTCGTTGTTTTATCACCGCACCTTTAACAACGAAAGGAGGAGGAGGAGCGAGCGGAGAGAGGGGGGAAGAGATACACACCCGTTCATCAGGTGGACAATTTCGCGCGATCGAATTTGCCTCGATCGTCCCGGTCGAACGTCTGACTCGGGGAATCCTGCAGGCTGCAGGCAGGCGCTGCTTGCTTTTCCCTTCATTGATCGCAGACTGACACTTGCGATTTTTCGTGCAAGCGTCCTCTCGAGCACACAAACCGCGCAACATGGTTCGTGATTTGCGGCGTGGCTCGATCGAGTGCGCGAATGTCATTAAAAATCGTGGCCGAGTCATCATCGTCGTCGTGCATCGTCTTAATTCTGGCTTCGATCTAGTCGCACCGAGGCGTGAAGCTTGCCCATCCAATAGCACCTCGTCGGACGCAAATATTGACTCAACCTTAATTGTATGCCGTGCCATCAAAGTTCAGGATGAGACGCGGACGCGCGCATACATATATAATATAATATATATATATATATATATATATATATATATATGTACGCAGTATATACGAGTCGATGGGAACCGGATTTTATCAGATATTGACGCGTCTGAATCTTAATTCGCCGAGACTTTTCGATTTTAGGCCGCCTTGAAACTTAAATACACCGGCGGCTAATTAAGCTGTCGATAGCTTGCTTCGAGGTTTCGAGGTGGAAATTGCCCGTGAGATAAGGTTCACTACATGTGGACAAGTGAACGTACGACATAACGCGCAAAGAATGACTAATTAACCGCCGCACCGCGGCGTCACCGATGTTTGATCGTTTTACATAAGGCACGTATTTTAACTCTTTCTCTCTTTCCTCCTCGTTTTCTCGTTAATCAAACATTAACGTTTTAATTTGACTCCCGTCAAGATCGAAATCGACGTGTAATTGTGGACGAGTGAGTACGCACGCAATGTGTTTCTTTCTCATCGTCGGAGGGCGCCGTAAATTTGGTATAACGCGGAGTCCGCGGAGCCAGGTTCGAGAAAAAAATTCATCAAGATTCATGCACTCATGAGAGAATAATTGTATTCGCGATTACTTTAGCACAGGCGTGCGTGGAGCATAATTTTGCATCTCGACATCAATTATCCGCAGCGACATTCCTCACCGGCGCGGTGTATAAAACGCGATTACCTGTTGAGGTGTTATCCTCATTTTCACGCGCGTTACGACCGCCGGATTAAACAAATAACGCATCGTCGCGGCGCGTTAAAATTGCGCGTATCCGCGTTAAGAAGACGGTGTGTGTGTGTGTGTATGTGTGTGTCTCGTAGCTGCGGCGTTGACGAAATGAAAAACCGAGTGCTACGAGCACCCTTGATGAATTTCGAAAGCTACGACGTTGTACCGCGGCCCCTTAACCACGTCGTCGAGCTGCGCGACCGTAGGCACGTGCTGCACAACACGTCGCGCGGCGCACACGTGTCCGCAACGTAATTACGTCACACGGATACGCGAGCAAAGCACGACACAGCGACGACGGTGACTACGAGAGCCTAGAGAGTGCATCCTTGGAACGTACGACAGCATGAAAAACTTGCCCCGGCCGGCAGGAGGGGGAGAAGAAGGAGGACAGAAATATTCTGCTTGTGGTCGGCACACGGAACATAACCGCGTACTTTCCCGTGTCGTAAGATTATCTCGTTTCAAATAGATCGAGTCTCGTTGTGCGATAAGTGCGTGAGTTCGATTTTTAGCGCTGAAGATACCGAATCGACTCGAGAGAGGCGACTCGCCCCCGGTGACACTCAAAGTCGTAATAAGACCGCGCGTAGCGTCGCTCGCGAAGGTAATACGTTGAGATTGCTCGCGTTAAATACCGTCGCAACATCGTCGTCATCGCTGTGGTTAGCGACCGCGGGTAGCAAGCTGTGTAAACTCGAGAGACCGCCGCGCCGCGGGAAACAGTCGTCTGATAAAGAGTCTTATTGTGTGGAGTCGTATTCGTGCACGTATGTACATACTCCCCTTCCCACTCCCCTCTCTTTTGCAATCGAGATATCTCTCCCCGAGATTTACTCTCCGTGAAATCGCGACGGAGACCGTCGCTTTCGTTGCTCTACCTCGCATCGTCTCAATTTCCCGTATTCATTGCCTCGCGATGAATATTTCGTATCCGAATCCCGTCGAAGAGAACGGTGAGAGGTCCTGACCAGTGAGTCAGTTCTCCTCTCACGGAAGCGGTTCCGTCGGCCGATAAAACGATTTCCGGTATTTTCATGGATACCGAGTCGTCTCCTCCCTCGTGAAGTAGGCTTCTCGTGCGTGTGTTCCATTTGCGTTCCTCGCCGTATTGCTCACCTGGAAAGACCTCACCTCACCAAACGACCAAAAACGCGCACTATTCCTCGGCCTTCGAGAGTTTTTTTCGAAGTATGCGATTAGAATACACCGCTCGTTATCGCAAGGTATCGGTAACGCATAGATATCGTGCAATTAAAGTTAAAGGTGGCCTTCGTGCGCGCGGGTTTCGTAATCATGTGAAAAAAGGAAATCGCGTTTGCCTCTCTGCGGCAATTAACGGACTGTTGCAAATGGCATTATTAATTCGCAATGTGACGTAAGGCCGGATAAATTGCTGAAGGATGAGAGTCTCGGATATCGCGGTTTCTCTATAATCGTTCGTGCGTCACCTCGCCAGCGATTTCGCGATATTGTCGGGTCGTTTTGACACGAAAAGACTATCGCCTGTCGACGATAACAATGAAGTGGCGTATCTCTACCGAAGATAACGACGGCTTACTTAAGACCTGCGTCGTAGAACAATGATGCGCTCTCGAGAAGGTGCTACGCGTGTTCTTTCGTAACGCACAGTGGCTCGCACAATCGAAAATCGACCGCGTGATGATCTCGGTATCGCGATACACCCACGGAAGGAGAATGCGTCGCCATGAAGATACGTTCCAAATATTCGAGGACATAAAATAAAAGATATTCCGATAACGTCGAGTTCTGGGAAATAACGCCAGCGAGCAAATTTCTCGCTCGAGGCGTCATCTTTTTATCAATATAGCCGTCCCTGAGAATTGCACAACTACATCCTTGACAACATTTCCGAGAAAAAAAAACGACGCGTATTTTTAAAAGCAACAAGGACACTCATTGGTCGTGCTGATTCGAGTCGCCCGGACGACAATTTCAACAGCAACAGCACCATGTGTCACCGAGCGACCGCTCTCGATCACGCGAATCACTGTGTGTGCATCGCGTGCGAACACGTGAACGTCTTCTTCTTCGGGCCAGCGCACGGCGAAATTGTCGAGACGCCTGGCGTCGTTTCTTGCTGGGAACGAGAGGAACGCTACGCGCACATCGGAGCACCGACATCGCCGTCGGACACGTACACGAAGAGAGAGAGAGAGAGAGAGAGACTAGGTTCGCGCGACGTCGGTGTCGTCGCGTCGTGGCGGGACAAACGCGACAAACTGACCTGCAGAAGCACGTGACGGTGTCCTCGACGTCGATGGGGAGTGACGGCTCGATGGCGGAGTACTTGAGGACCTTCCTGCTGCCCAGACCGAACATCAGGATGAATGCGCGGTGGTACCAGGGGGACGTGGGCAGGTGATCCGCCGGGGGCATAAAAGAACGTCGACGGCAGGAGAGAGAGAGGAGAGAGGAGAGAGAGAGAGAGAGGAGAGACAAACGACGTGCGAGGAAAGGGAAGTGAAACGAGGAAAGAGAAAGACAGAGCGAGGGAGAAAGTGAGCGAGAGAAAAAGAGAAAGACACACTCTGTTCCACGGCTGATCGGACCTACCACTCGGCCAGCCGCCGCCAGGCCAGCAACGGAGCGCAGACTGACATAGCCGTGTTCTCCATCAGGCAGGCAGACAAGCTGGCAGGCCAGGCAGCCAGGCAGGCAGGCAGGCAGGCAGAGGCACGCAGGCAGGCAGCCACCGTTCGCCAGGCCAGGTACCACCACCGCGCGATCATCCACAACGTCGTCCTCTCCTCGCCGCGTCGCGAGTAGATAGGGAAAAAGCGGAAGAGAGAGGGAAAGACGCGGATATATCGTCAGGAGGCGGGAGAAGGGGGACAAGAGGACCCTCCGCTGTGTTCGGGAGGAACGCAGAAGGAAACTGCCGCGAGCGGAGGAAATCTAGAGAAAGAGAAAGAGAAAGAAAGAAAGAGAGAAAGAGAGAGGTAGAAAGGTGGAGGACAAGGAGAAGGAAGAGAGGGAAACGGAGAGAGCAGCAGGGGCTTCTTTTACAGAGGCAGGGTTTAGCCGCGAGTCGCTCTTTCCTTCTCTAATAGTGTGTAGCCGTTTCTTTCACCTTTTCTCTCCTCTCGCTCACGTCCTCGTCCTCGCCGAGTCGCCCTCGTCATAATGCAATAACGACCTGACCGAAACGAAGCCGAACAAGTTCTCCGCCTATTAAAGCGTTGCTGCGCAACATGAAGATCGCTTGACGACGACGACGACGACGACGACGACGACGACGACGACGCTTTTCGGGCTCGCCAGAGTGCGTACCTTCTCTGACGAAGTTGTCTTCCTGGTGACACGGAGAGAATCGAGTTGTTCGAGCGAACCGAACAGCGAAAGCGCGAACGATACAGCGCGATGGACGAGGAGGAGAGGCTATTGTCCTGCGAATGTACTCGCCTTGAAAACGTCAGATGTTTCCTCGCTACGGCTTCCTCGCTCCGAGCTCGATTTCTTTTCCCGACGATACTGCGCCTCTCAAATAATTAATGGGTGATTAAAAATAGAAGATTCCTAGAGGAAGTTTCAGCGATAAACAATGCGCGGCATCATATTTTTCAATCAATAAACTCTCGATGAATCCAATATTGCGTCCTTTATGTACGAAGTTTTATTGTCTGTTTAATTTCCCGAAAAATTCATGCGTTAAGATGGAAACTGATTATTCCGATTAAACCGATTATTCCGTATACCGAAATGGTCGAATGTGTGATTTGTGTTTGTATGAGATAATGTAATTTTCCGGGCAAAGTTGATATTAAATTAAGCTGGAATTTGTTATTACTTGCCGGAACACTCAGATATTGGAATTACCGAACACAGCTGACACACATATATGTCAGAAAATATGAAACAACTGGTCAGTTTTGACCCGATTTCCGCCGTCTGAGGGTTAATCAATAAAATACATAAAAGTTTAATCACCGATGAGTTGCCGGCGGGATTTGCTTCTTCGGACTCGTTGCCTTCATGTCAATACGTTCGTTCGCTGTATACGAGCAAATATTGGATATTTTCAGACGAGCGAAAACGTGAGAGGAAGAAAAAGAGCGGTTTGTGCACGTGAAGATTTCGTATAAGCTACCGACAATCTCGCATCAAATAATCTCGCATGGGTTGCGATTTCTGTACAAACAGCTTTTCGCTTCTCTTTGTTGGTCAAAGACAACTCGACATCAGCAACGTGAATCCATCAATGAAAAGTATGCCGAATATGTTTCTCGTCCCGATCGCGAAGGTAGTTGAAGATGTATGTGCTTCGCCGAGCTTAGATGCCCGGATGTGTGTCGATTCGCGGATAAACGAAAGGCGACAATCGCGAATTCGCACGGACGGAAATCGAGCTGGCCGATTCCCAGTTACGTCGGTGTCGGTCTCAGTTCTTTAAAATAACAGACGACTACGATACACCGCGAGCGCGAAATGCAAGCAACGGATATACATATCGCAGCAGCATCGAGTACTTAATGTATTCCATCTGCACGAATAAATGCGCGATATACTGGTTCACGGGCTTCGTGTTGCGAATGTGAAAGGTGAAGGCCGTTCTCAATGCGTGTAACGTAATACCCTGACACCGGGTCTGGGTCTTCTAGGACTTCTAGTCCCCGACGAATATCGATCTTTCTTACGCACAATGGGTCTGCTTAGTGTCTACCGAGTGTCTCATTTCAAGCGAACTCGAACGGCGAAATCGTCGGCGAGTTCAAAGACGATTATCTCCGAATGAGATTGTCCGAGACGAGAAACTTCCATCGTCCGTTATCGTTCTTCCATCGACCGACCATTGAAATTCTGATTTCAACGTAAATTCAAGTCAAAATTCCCCGTTCATCCTCCCTCCTCTCTAAGCCTCGATTTCTCCGCGTCCGTTAGTGAAAATTAATCGTGTTCACGAAGATGCGAGCGTTCGGACGATGCGGAAACGCGCGATGATGCGCGCGGTGGTACGTACATTCGGTCGGGACGTATTGGTTATCGATGGAAAATACTATCAGGAACGAATTATAGGAAGACAATCCGACATTGACTCCGACATTGACGACGAGACCGCGCCGCAATCTGAATGGTCGGGACAGCGGAAAAACGGAACGCTGCCAAGAACGAAGACAGTCGTCATACCATAGCCGGTCTCCGTCAGTCAAGAGAGGAATATTGGCGCTAATTATGTCGATAGATTAAATAGATATCGAGATATACTGCATGGCCGACTCGTATTGCCCGATATACCGCCGTCAATTGCAAGCGAACGCCACGAGGAGACTATTATTAGCGCGCGTTAGATTGGGAAATAAGCGGCGACACGAGCGACGCTTAAATTCGCGATTCACTATCGATACTGTTATCGATCAGTGTTTCGGATATACGTATTGTATGAGACAAATTTATATATATATATATATATATGTGCTATATAACTAATATTGAATCTGCCACCAAGCGTCGCCAACACGCGATACATTTTTATCAAATCATCGGAGAATCGAAAACAGTTTGCTGATAAGTCAGAGACGTTCTGGATAATTCCAACGATGATCTAACAAGGAAACACCGCGTTTGTGACGCTTGATGAGAAATCGTACCTGTTTCACATTGCCCTAAAATTTCATCGTGTTGTTTACATAGTTATTATTAACAATGCTGCGTACAGGTAAGCTGTTGGTGAGGAAAAATGTGAATTCGAGGTATCTTTTCAAAGGTTTCTCTTGCGAACGATTTTTAATGCATAGGAATCGGCTAACCGTAAAACACGAATTTCTCATAATCTTTTCATGATTTTTTTTAAGATAAGCAAAAGCAAAGATGATTACTGTAACAGCGTTGTGTGTGTATGCTCATTTATGCATCCAAATATTTAAATGTGAATTTTATACAAAAACAAGACTAAACAGAGGGGAAAAAAGACGTTGGTTAAACAAAATACCTTAAAAGTCAAGAAGAATTACTAGACAAGGGGATGACTTTGCTTCTCTTGCTAATTGGTTTGGTGTTCTCGCAAATCTTAGATTTTTTTCGCGTCCGACGCGAAGTCGACGTATAACACCAAAGTAAGAAAATAGCCTGTATAATGTTACATCTCGAGATTCTCCATTAGTCCTTCTAGTTCGACGGAACACGTAAGGTTAACATGAAATCCAAATTTCGACTTGATAATCAACAATGATAGCAGTCGATAAAATACGCTTATTTTAATCTCTCCCTCCCTCTCTCCCTTCCTCCCTCCCCCCCCCCCTCCCCTCTCTCTCTATATATATATATATCTTGATATTTGAACAACGCGCTGGTGATATCGACCACTGATAACGAGCAGTCGTTGATATTCGTCGAAGCGAAGAGGGGAGACATATTCCGCGAGGCGCGATTATTTCTGCCCGCTCGCTCGTGAATCATCCGACATCTCCCCATTCACGAATATGCCTGCCAACGGAAGACGTCGGACGACATTATCGTGAAAAATGAGCGCGGATATAACGAAGAGGGTGCGGATGAATGTCAAGTAAATGTGACGTCGACCTGGACGTTTACGGAGCTGGAGCGGTGGACTAGCACCCCCTTCGGGAGTCCTTTGAGACGCTAGGATAAGAGCGAACGTATGTCACGATAAACCAACAACACGGCCCTTGTAATCGGCAACACGAGTATATACTAATATAATTATACTGTGGGAGGCCAGAGAAAAAGAGAGAGAGAGAGAGAGAGAAACGAAGAAAAACAACAGCTCGATTCGACCGTGTCGTGGGTTCAGCGATTTATCATCGATCTTCAACAGTGTTTACTTGTCTTTTTCCGTAACGCGCTTAATATAGGACAACACTCGAAAATTACGCATCGTATGTTTTTCGTTAAAATGGCCACTTGAACCGCACAGGAAAATAAATATTCAGATTCATAGCTTTTGACATTTATCATTATCGAGAAGATCATAATGTTCAGGTTCAAAATTCGTTCAGGGAAAGCGAGAGAAAGAGAGAGAGAGAGAGAGAGAGAGAGAGAGAGGGAGGGAGGGAGGGAGGGAGGGGAGGGAGGGAGGGAGGGAGAGAGGGAGAGAGAGAGATTTACGCGTCGATTCATTCCTGTGCCAAACTAACCTTTTCTAATTCATCGATCTGAGAATGTCGTGAAGTATTTTGGGAAAAGTCGAGAGCAACTTTGACTTTTTCGACCAATGATAAGCTACGGAGAGTTCCAGCTCAATTTTTCAGACGCTTTCATGGACTTGTATTCCACTCGCGTAACCGAAGCTCCCAATACCGGCGATAATAGCACGTAACGACGATATTTTACGATAAACGCGATAACTCTGTTTGCCCGGAAAAACGGGCGAGAAATGCTTACGTGCGATCACGAGCGATCCACCGGTCGGTGGTTAGCTGACGTTATCACCAAAAAAAATAGCGATAAAATTGTCCTTATCGCGGCTACGAAAGAGCGATTCAAATAAAAGACCATCGTTGTTCGCGTCTGTTTAATAATTCGGAAGCGAACGTTGCTCCAAAATGATTCGCAAACGTTGAATTTAAGAAAATCGCGGAGTCGAGAATGACATTACGACTGCGACCGAAAGTTCCTATTATTCTAAAAAGAAAAAACGCGACCTCTTTTAAGAGATAAGAGTTCGAGAGACTTCGAAGGACGTTTATTCATTTGAACCGGCCAGGACATATCGATAATCTATGTTTGGAAGACATAAAGACGTTTTCTTCCATGATACTCAAGCGATTGCGAGTTCAGGTGAATAAAAAGTAGACGCGTATTTTAACGACATATACCTTGCAAGTAGGTTTTGTCTATATATTCCTTTATATTTTTAATCTTTATATGTGAAATTTTTATTTAAATTGTAATATATTTATGAAACAATATAATAAATTTATATCAATTTTTATGTTGAATTTTATCCTCTCGTTTCGCAGAGTAAAAACCGCAAAAATACACTGACAACTTCATCCTCTCGATACTTTCTCAAAAGTCCTCCGGGACCTAAAAGAATTGCGATAGGTCATCGCGTTGTCACAAACGTTTCGATGAACGTGCGACTGTGCACGAATCAGCCGAGGAAACCAATTGCACTGCTAAAAATCGAAATGAGTCATCACTCCGTTCGGTTTCGAGCCAGCCAAGACTTTGTTCACCAGAGACATACTCGAACCGCCATCTTCGGCCGAGTAAATCAATGCGAAACATAAGAAATTATCGAGACTCGTTTATACCAGCGATATTTTCAACCTTTCCAAAATACAAGAAAAAAGACACCGGTTTCAAACGACGGTGACGACGATGACGATGACGAGCATGCGAAACGGATACCTTCCGCCAATTTCCAGCTCAACCAATTGGCGCGTCGCCAGTTATCTCATCGACACTATTTTTCCGAGCAACACTACAACCAGGAACAATTTTTGAAAAAAACCAACCTCAGAACACTACACAAGTGGCGAGCGAACGAATGTTTCCGCGTTTCGCGGTTTCAATTATCGAGAACGACGTTTCTTGCGGTGTGCACTTGGCGCTTCCTGACCTTCGGCGAATCGATGATACCGATAGCGGTTCACGCACGACTTGACAATGTATTTTTACGCCTCGTCCGTTTAATGTCACCGACAGATACCGCTAATTAAATCATCGGCCAAAAGGAAAACGCGCGGTCGACTAGTAGCCGGTGGCCTTTAAAGTGACATCATCGCCGAAAGGAATTGTGCGTAAAGTACGAATCGTCAGTCGCTTTTTCGACTCTGATCGATGCGTGTTTTTCTCGCGAGTTTAACTGTGCACAGTAATGATTTACGGATTTTGATCAGAAAAGACTCTACTCGCGTGGAGAAAGGGGGAAATTATTATTTAGAATACATTTCGCATCTGCACAAATAGTACATTGTATATCTTCGTAATGAAACTTCAAAAGTAAAATTATATTCGAGCAAAGTAGTAGTCGAAATTAAATTTCAATTATAATTGAAGATTTAAAGAGGAAGAATAAAACTTGAAGTTCAACCGAGGATAAAACTTGAAATTCCACCGGAATTAGTGGAATTTAATATTCAACGGGAAATCCTTTATTTCTAGTCCTCGATTTACAGAAAGCTATAAAACGTTTTCGACATTCTGTTCGAAGAACACGAATCGACGATTTTTTTCGCGTTATCTATGTAGAATCCGCCGTTAAGAGACGATACAATAGAAACGGGACATTCTTTGTACTCGAATAAATCGTACACGCCGATTGATCGAAAGGGAAAAACAGTTCCTGCGAGCGTGTTTGTACAGCAGTCAGAGAAATTCGACTTTCTGCGGCTGTGATTTAGAATCCGGTGAAAGCAGAATAATCCATAATCATTCGCCGTGTCATATTTCGCGTCGCGGTAAAATGAACGAATCTGACGTGTAAATCTCGCGGTATAAAAATAGCCTGTCTCTTCTCCTCTCTTTTTCTCGCAGGGAAACTTCGTCCATAAATTTCCCCGCAAAAAGCCAGGTTCGCGGAACTCCATCATCGGACGATAACCGGCGGAGAATCCCATGCGGGACGCGGTAAGATCATTCATCGTTTTACAAAAATTCGATTGTAATCGCAACGAATCGAATTTTTCCCATTATACGAGCGGTTCGCGTGTCCCGCAAATTAGGTCCGATAAGTGCGATTCCGCCGTACACGCTTGATGTCACTTTTATTATCGTTAAATATACGATATATACGTTTGACCCCGTGAAGAAGAGAAAGGGAGGGGGAGAGAGAGAGAGAGAGAGAGAGAGAGAGAAA
Source organism: Harpegnathos saltator (assembly GCF_003227715.2). Taxonomy (NCBI): domain Eukaryota; kingdom Metazoa; phylum Arthropoda; class Insecta; order Hymenoptera; family Formicidae; genus Harpegnathos; species Harpegnathos saltator. Next base: position 120,343 of record NW_020230136.1, read on the forward strand.
GAGAGAGAGAGAGAGACACATCGAAAAAAATAATATTTTCACTCGATGAGATTTACGTTGATCGACCGGTCGTTTCTTCGTCAAAAACGTCCGTCAATCGTGAGAGACCCAAGTCAACGCCGAGACTTCCCAGTTTGCGAATATTTATATCGTTCGTTTACTTCAAAGATCGCAGTGCCCGTAATCGATCGTCCTCGCACACGGTTATGTATAAACATCCACAATAATTTTACGTAACACACGTCTACGCCGAGAGACATCTCACTTCTCTCGGTCGCGGAATGCGATTCGTCTTTCTTCTAAAAAAAGACAAAATTACGCTACTCTCCTCTCTAATTGAATTTTCTATTTCTAGCTACCTTTCCTCTCTCTACTTAGAGGACTACCGCCGTGAAGACTTTGAGCGACACTCTCGGCGAAAAAAATATCGGTCACCGACGAATGTTGATACGTCTAATCTAATCGTAATATAATCGCGTGTGACAAATGTATCTACGGATACAATGTAAACGTCAATATCTAGCGAAGGTCACACGACACACATCGAAGCTACGTGCTGCGCAATTTTTAAGGAACCCTGGGTATAATTATGGCTTGGCCCTTTTCGATTCAACCACGTCGAACGGTGTGTATGTATGTTGTATGCTTTACGTAAGCGAATTCATACACCACACCGAGTCGAGAGCGGTCGAAGCCGCATTCGCCAATTTTCCACTGACGATTAGTAATCTTAATATTAATTCCGAGTCTCGCTCGTATCGTTAAGGGGGAAATCCGTGTCGTGCACACGGATATCCCCCTTAACGGGGGGGGGAGGGGGCAAAGAGGAACCGCTCTAAAGTAGTGAGCCAAGATTGTACACATGCGATCTCGATCCTAAGCACAAACTATATAACCTCAATTATAAATGCTATAGATATGACGATTAAATACACACTGTCTCTTTCTCTATCTTTTTCTACATTACAAACGGGTCCACGGAGGGTGTCTCACCGTTACCGGAAAACGTTCGATCGACGACGCGTCAGCGTGACGGAACTCATTTATTGGGCTACCCTATATACGCGGCGCAGTGCATGAAAATAGAATAGTTCCCGGCGTCGGCAATCATCCCTTTGTGAGACGTGTCTGATGGAAAATCTTTGTATAAATCCATTTTACTTGTTATAACCTAAAATAAATAATCGATCTGTTGTGTCACTGTCGCACTTGGATTCTTCGCCACGCCGACGCGATCAACAACGACATTCATCGGGGAATTTGCAATTTTTCTTCCTCCTCTTTTCTTTGAAAGAAATCGAGTCGAGAGCGTTACTCTTCTCCGTCACGGTTTTTCTCCGCTTTAATTTACATCGCATCTAAAATTAAAATTCCGCCCCGAGCGAGATGAATCAAAGAGAAGTCACATTTTATCATTCACACTGCCGAAGCTGAATTAACGACGATTCTTCGCGCACGAGGATTGAATGTCGGTAACGACAACGATGATAACGACGACGACGACGACGATGTCATCGTCGTTATTGCGACTCTCTCGCCGAGGAAAGCCACCGAAGCGAATCCGTCGTTTAAATCGTTTCTCCGATGAGACACCCGAGTGTGACGAGGGAAGAGAAAAAGAGAATCGCTGGTCGGACTTATTTCAACCTGTGCCTGTCTGCTCACGTCAGACCTTAAGGTGACTCGTTGGAAAGACGAGCAACGCGATCGAGGCTGAGAAGGAATAAACAAAAACACTATGCGTTAACACTACGCGAGAGTTGAAAAAATCACGCACACACACACACACACACACACACACACGCGCGCGCGCGCGCGCGCACGCCGCGTTGACGTCGCGAAGCACTGAAAAACGTCAAGGGGACTTTTCTTCTTGCAAACAAAATCTGTGAAGACCTTCGGTTGAAAATAAACAACTCGTGAACCAGCATCGTACGCGTCGTTCGTTCGTGATTATCACACGAGCGTCTGGTCGCCAAGTTGTCAAAGACGAGCGTGAAGCGCGTAAAAAAAATTCAGACGCAGAACGACGTAACGCGTCCGATCGAATGTTCGTTCAGGTAAGATCGACTTTAGACCGACACCACCGGTGTGCCCCCACAGGTAAACGTCGCGCGCCTGTACATGTGGCTTTTTCAACGCTGTGTTGGTGCACGCGTCACTTCGCGGCCGACGATGACGAAGACGTTCGCGGTGCTCTGAAAATCCGGCGGAGATGCTCGGTCGGCGGCGAGTCTCTCGGTGCCGCGGTTACTTTCTCCACGGTGAAAAGACGAGCTCCGGCGCGCGGGTGAGCGAGCAGGACGAAGACGAGAGGACGCGCGGTGCGCTCGGCCGCGAGAGCACAGGTTCAAGCATCGGAGAGGTTAATCTCTCTCCGACGCCGGAGAGAACAGCTCAGAGGACGGACATGGAACTCGCGAGCGGTATCGCGAACGTCGCGACAACACGCGCCCGATCACTAGGTGGTAGGTAAGTAGGTAGGTAGGTAGGTAGGTACAGGCGTACACGAGCCGCCGCGATTCTCTTGGTATAACAGTGAAAGAGGACTTACCCCATAAACCAGTCCACGGTATCGCGGAGATACTCGGGTAACCTATCCAGCTTGGATGATTTTCGGATGGATCACCGTCGTGAGGAGGAAAGCTGTGCGCGCGAGAGCCGAGAAAACAAAGTGTAAATCTCCTCTCCTTCCCTTTCTCTTTCCACACGGTACTGGCCAGCACGGTAGTAGTTAGCGGTAATAGTAGCAGCAGCAGCAGCAGCGGCGGCAGCAACAGCAGCAGCAGCAGCAGCGGCGGCAGCGGCGGCGGCGGCAGCAGCAGCGGCGGCGGCAGCGGCGCGCGTTTCGCGATCTCGTGAAATCTAACATGGCGCGGCTCTATTGTCACCTGTTCCCGTCATGCCCCGCTGCCCGTCGAAATACACTGCAGCGGCTGATTCGCGTCCCTGCTCGTCCGCCGCGTGATCGGCTCCGCGCTCGACGACGATCGTCGAGAGCGCTGCTCGTCTGTGCGACACGACACAACGCGACGCGACAATATCGCCAATGACCCCGTGTGGACTCGCGCGCGATTACGAGCAACAATACGCTCTGTTGTGACACCACACACTTCACTCGCGCGCGCGAGAAACAAACGTAGCCGCGATGCGTACAGCTGATCGTCTGACGTCGTTCTGCGGCGCGAGCGCCCCGAGCGTGCGCTCGCCGCAACGTCGCTTCGGCTACCCGCCGAAGAGAGGCGCTACTTATCGCGCACACCGCGCGACGTGCTCTTGCTCACTTACCAGCTGAATGACGAGGGACCCGCGGCAACTTCAAACGACGTTGCGTCGATGAAATATTACGGATTTTTTCTTCCTTCGCGGCTAAACTCCTCGCAGCGTAGAGATGCACTCCGATTTTCGCCCGATAATTAATGCTGAGTAAACTTTATCTCTGACCTGATATCAATTTCTTAATCGTCCATTAGCCAGAAAGAAGCGTGATCGTTCTTCGAGCAATAGCGGAGAATTTACTTTGCGTCTGACGTCAGATACTCAACAGCTCGAGGCAATATCTTTCTCTTCCGAGATGTGTTCCTTTTCTTATGCATGTACGCGCATTTGTCTACGATTATGTCACACACACACACACACACTATAGCTAAAAGCGCATTAACATGAAAAGGAATGCATTTCGAAAAAGTGAGAGATAAATAGGCCACAGCGTTCATCGGCGTATGGTGTTTCCTAACTGCTACACCTCACTACACCTCACGTCACCTAATCATAGTCATCGGCGACGTAGCATGACGTCACACTATGCGCGATGGTCGATTACGCAGGTGGCGAATGGCGGCCGACCATTGGCGAATAGAGCCGAAACATTCCGAACGGCAAGGGTAAGTGTGATAAGCTAGTGATGGACTTGTATGAGGCTACGTGCGATCGCCTTTGACAGCTCGCCGTGTAAATTTCGCGCGTAATCCGCGAGGGGAAAAAACGAAATATGATATTGAGGCTGTGTTGATTGCAGTTAGATCGCGCATAGAAGAATATCGAGAGCTCTGTGTGAAGTGCGTGTGTGCGCGCATCGGTGCTCACGTGTCCAGGATCAGTATCCTGTGTACACGTATACTATAATACACGCAGATTACAATATCCTGTGTCGTCCTTCGGTCGATACCAGCCGTCCGACGTCAGGATAAGAGACTGTGATCAAAGTGTGCTGCCAGGGGAAGAGCACGCGATACAGCACGTTTCTCGATTCCTGTGCGTTACCGTGACTCAAGAGAACAACATCGTTCCTCGCTCCTGTTCTATTTCTCTCTCTCTCACTCTATCCGTCTCATTCTCTCTCATACGCACTTAATATAGCGCATCGTGCATCTCATATACACGCTATAGCGTCGCTCCCCTTCCTGTGCTTTGTACGTGGCCCTCCCGCTCCATCTAACAAGTTTCATATCGCTCTTTCGTTCCCTTTAACGAGGCGCTTTTGTATCGCTCCTCTCTTTTCAACGTATTTCATATAGCACCTCGATCCTACAACCCATTGCTTTGCGTACGTGTGGCACATAGCGAGTGCATTCTCTGTTTTTCTCTTTTCCTTTATCCTCGTCCTTCTCTCTCCCCTTCTCCATCTCTTCCAAAAAAACTGCTGTACCTTCCTCACCTACCTACCAACCTACCTACCTACCTACCTACCTACCTACCTACCTACCTACCTACCTACCTATCTACCTATCTATCTATCTATCTATCTATCTATCTATCTATCTATCTATCTATCTATCTATCTATCTATCTATCTATCTATTTATCTACCGCTGTCTCCGTCTCGTACCGGGACAGTACTCCGTTTCGTGCGGAACGTATAAGCGAGCGCCCTCTCACTCTCACCTCTAGCAGCGGCTGCTCATCGTCTATCTCTTTCCCGACGTCTCGGACGTGTCGGAGAAGAATGGAGGCGATAGCGAAACACGATTTCACGGCGACCGCCGAGGACGAGCTCAGCTTCCGTAGATGTCAGATCCTGAAGGTTGGTAAATTGTAAGGAGCCACCTGATCCTCAGGGAGCTAGCTGAATGACTCGCACACTCGGCCAACGGCGAAGCGCGTTACGTTGCATCGCGTCGCGTCGTGTCGTATCGCGTCGCGTCGCGTCGCGTCGCGTCGTTTCGCGATCACGGGACCTCGGCCGATCCCGAAACTTCTATCGTATTCCATCCACTTATCGCAGTTAGACGCCAAGCAACGAACGATGCACTCACTACTGTTAGAAGCGTACTGTTAACTCGTATCTTATACATAGACGCGTATACACGTTATCGTTGATCGCCGCTTTGCGCTATGACAGAGAGCTAGCTGTTGCATATGACGCGACGTACGAGATGTGTGTTTATGTATTTTATTGCACAAAATTATCGCGAAATAACGCCATAGTCGAGTCCTTTGTTGCTTTCGGTTGTACTTACATTGTTTGTATCTCAAATATGTTTCCTGTATATAAAATGAAATGGACATGAATAGCATTTTCATAGACCTTAGAGCTAGAAAGTAGAAAAAGAATAATCTGGAGATATAATCAGTTTTTCGAGAAATAATAAGTTAAAAATAATATATATGTGCAATTTAATTTTCAATTTGAAATTATATTGAGTATTTATCTTATTTAGATATTTATATATTCATAATTACTTTTAAATAAATGAATGCTTTATAAATATTATTAAGATTGTTAAGTTCAAGTTTAGAAAGAATAAGAATACTATTTATAAAATGTTATTCTTATAAATCTATATGTGTATATTCCTTGTATAATTTCATATTCCCTATATCTACAATATATAATTTTTCAGATCTTGAATATGGAAGATGACATGAATTGGTATAAAGCTGAACTAGATTCCAAAGAAGGGCTTATACCAAGTAATTATATTGAGATGAAGAGTCATGAGTATGTATATATTATATGTTATGTACTAACATACTTGAATAAGAGATATGTCATATTATAATCTTTGATAACACAGATCTTTGATAACACAGAAACACAGATAGAAATGTCTTTTATATATATATATATATAGCTGTTTTCTCTAAATTTTCTTAAATAAAATACACTTATACATGTATATATATATATATATATATTTCTTGTACAAAATCTTTGTTTTATACTTTTTATTGCTTATTATAGTTGGTATTATGGAAGGATAACCAGAGCTGATGCTGAAAGATTGTTGTTGAACAAGCATGAAGGCGCCTTTTTGATCAGAATTAGTGAAACCTCTCCTGGTGATTTTTCCTTATCTGTAAAGTGAGTATTTTATTTGCATGATAGTAAGATTTTCTTTTATTAAAAGCCAGATTTTTATAGTCATCCTCAGCCAAAATCATTAGTAGATAAAGAATTATCAACAATAGAATAGGTCAAAAAACATGTATTGATACATATATAACCATATAACACACATAACGGTACATAAAACACATAACGATACATAAATATATATAAGTAGTCCAAATTAAATTTGCTGATGAATGCATAAATAGTATATGTAGACAATTTTGGTGAATATCTCTGTGGTATCAATATACTATTTTTAGGGTCTTCAAGAAAAGATTATCGCAATAAAATATCATTTATGGAGATTGTGAAGTTTGAAGAAAATTTTAAGAAACAAAATTAACAATATTAATATGTTAATTAGATATAAAATGTCTCATTATATTAATTTATATTTTATAAACAATAGTTGAATATTAAGAAATGGTTGTTAAAGGAATATAAAGTAATTCAATTAAATATTGGTAGATGCTCCGATGGTGTGCAGCATTTTAAAGTATTACGAGACGCACAAGGCAAGTTCTTCCTATGGGTTGTTAAGTTCAACAGCCTCAACGAATTGGTAGAGTATCACCGTTCAGCATCTGTTTCTCGCTCACAGGATGTTAAGCTACGTGATATGGTTCCAGAGGAGGTGAGAATCAATTATAATATATTTTTGCGAGTGTGCTGAAATAATATATTTCATTAGTATATTTTATGTATTTTTTATTGATAAAAATTACTTTTATTGTTTTCAGTGTTTGGTACAAGCATTGTACGATTTCACACCACAAGAAGCCGGTGAGTTAGAATTTCGACGAGGAGACGTCATCACTGTCACAGATCGCTCAGATCAGCACTGGTGGAACGGAGAAATCGGAAATAGACGAGGACTGTTCCCATCTACATATGTGATGCCATATCACTCCTAGGTATACAAAAACTAAATGCATCTGATAATTACTTTATGTATTGAATTATTTCCGCTTTTGCTTGCCCTTCATTTTAACTTTTCTTTATACTCGATCACTCGCATATATTATTCTTTCATTCAATTATTAATATGATGTTGCAGGCCTCAAAGGACAGAGGTAGTTGTTGGGAACAGCGGCCGGCTTATCCCACCACTATCATCTACAAGATCCGAATCGCCGCGGACTTCATAAACAATATTTTACAAACCTCACCCATCGAATGGGCTACCAGAGTGTACTGGTGGTCTCGCCGAAAAGTCTTCTACAAGTAAACAGTGGAGTAAACATGCGAATTGTTCATATTCCAAGACCAAGATCCTCCGATATTAAGAAGGATAAATATCGCGTTTATCTAGACGAGGGAAAGAAAAAAAAGTCTCAACACTGTCATCGACATCACATCGAAACATCCGAGAACGATTAATGAAGATATTAATGACGACATTTTGAGATTTTAAGGACGTCTATGTGATCCGAAGATGTCTGACGATATCTGAAGATCCAAGGATCTCTTAACGTTATCTGCAAGGGTCCAAGGATCTATGAATGTTACGAATGTCTATGGGATCTAAGGATGCCTAAAAGATGCCTAAAGGATCTAAGGATTCAAGCATTTATAGAACTTTAACAATCTATAATGATCCTTTATCTAGATTTATCTAAGATTTTACAGATACCCCCAGGGATCTAAGGGTCTCTCGCGCGATTCTCGAATCGAACCTCGGAGTCGCGTTTGAGAATAACCGAATGTATATTATATTTTATTTTCCTTGTCTCTCTCTCTCTCTCTCTCTCTGTTTTTTTAATCATTCTTTTCGACGAATTCTACTTTTTACTTACTGCGTCAATCACAGAAGTCCTTAGTAGCATATTATTGTGTAATTATTAATATTATCTTTTATGGTTATTATGATTATTAATGCGTTATGTTACATTTTATTAATAACAATATATTATATTAATTATATATAGCTGCTTCGTGCTTTGTTTACTTGCGCCCAACGACGATAACTCCTCTATATAGCGTCGCAGGATAACGTGTTCTAGCAGCGGTTTTATCTCATCGAATAACGAGCGATACCGGTCAGTGTTGTCGCTCATTTATACACGTTGCCGATAGTCGTATTCGAGAGACTTCCTGCTAATGTACGCTTCTAGCTTTATCAACCGACCGCGATAAATGCGGTGACGCGGAAAGTCCTATTTCGATGTAGAGAAAACTCGTCTCACGATCGATATTTCTTGTCGTTTCGCCGGCTTGCTAACGATATTCGACGTTTTTTCCCTATACACATTAGGATCGAAACACTATGATAAATATTAGATTCGGATATCTAATTGTGTAGTAGGATTGAAACTCGAGAGAGGGACTTTCCTCTTTTCTCTTTCTCTCGAGAACGTTTAAGTATCATAATGATCTAAGTATCTACAAATGTAAGGATTGCTTGTACCTTTGAAGTCGAAGGACTTGTTTTGCGACTGTTGCTCATTTAATCACGTTGATAGACTGCAATGGTCTAATCATGCCTTCGATTGAACTTTCTCTCGCGTGCAAATTGAACAGTATTAAAAAAACAAAAAATAAATGGGTAAAAAAGAAGAAAGACTACTTCGCAATGTATAATTTGAAAATGTATTTCACAAACAAATGAAATTACAAAAAGATATGTATATCTCTATGTTATCAATGGAATTATTTTCCGAGACTTAACGAATAATTAACAATTGATGAATCGATCAAATTACTTCGAAAAAAAATTCTGCTACCAACACATCTTTACTTCAAAACATTATATAGCATGATACTTTTGGACCAAGCAATATATAATAATAATGATACTAATAATAATAAAAAATAACAAAATGAATGTTTTCACCCAAGACAGATGATCGCGAGTCGCGATCTTTTATACGATCGCCGTTTCTGTAAACTTAAGTTATATCTTAATCGAACGTGTAAGTACGTGAGTCAAAATACGCGAATAAAATACACCCATGTGGGTGTGTTTCGCTATACAAGTGCATTTATGGTACGAAAATTACTGGAAGTGAAAAATATACAGAATGTGTACCAAAACAAGAATTATTATTTACAAACTGCTGATCACGCAACATTTAATATCCGGTGCCAGATAGTTTCTAATGTAGAAGTAACATTGTAATGCAATCTATAGTGTAGCATAATGGTACAACATTGGTTTTGACGATTATTACTATATAAAACATGCTGGTACAATAAATGACAACAATTTTGAATTAAAATGTCTTTTATTTTTCTCTTTTTTTTTAATGAAACTGTGATCTATTTTTAACATCATTTTTCTTTATTTTCTTATCAACAGACTAGCCTGTAGGATATGTATCTACCAGCAGTTTCTGATGGCCTAATGATTTTTACCACTTGTCCTCTTTTCAGACCAAAGTATCGTGCTACTGGATCACCAGCTTGTATTCGCATAAGTTGGTTCTCTTTCAATTTATATCTTGTTAATAATTCTTCTTTTTCATCTGGGGTTAGCACAATGTGTTCAGGTACCAGTTCATGTTCAGTAATGTTGATTAATAGCTCTGATTCCAGAAATTGTTCTAATATATATTTTGGTGCCATATCAGTCAGCGATTGTTTGGCTGATGGGGTCATGCCTTGCTGGACTACAATAATTGCTCTGTAATGAATCATTAACATTATTTTATAACTTTTTTTATAAACATTGAGAACAAATTAAATGATGTAAATTGTTGATCTATGTTTATATTGATTGAATATCTAAAAATATGTTTTTTCTCATAATATAATTAATAATAATATAAGCATTATGTTGAATCTTTTCTTATGAAGCAATGTTAATATCCTTATGCAAACACGATATATAACACTGTACTGTATTTCATATATATATATATATATATATATGTGTATGTATATATATGTATAATACAATATAAAATAACAATCATTTATTTGACGTAATATAAAGTAATTATGAAAAATATGATAATATAATACTGTTGTATTAAATCAACCTGTGGATTTTTTCTTCCTGCATACGCTGACAATAAGTCTTGATGGTTTTGATACCAATTTTTGGCTCGTCGGGAAAAAAGACAAATAACTGATCTGTGGGATCATCATTGTGTGCCACGAGAACAATAAGCTCACTTCTAGCTGGTCTTTTTTCGCTGGGTTTGTCTCCATAATGTTCTTTAAATTGCTCAATAGTTTGATCCAATTCGTCTTGCGTCACGAGATATCCACGATCGTGACACAATTGCATTATTGTTTTTCGAATGCGCCACAACTTGTATGTCTCGTCTTCGTCATCCATACTTAATAGGTAGATATTTTCAATAACAATCCACGAAACTCGATATTTATCACACCGTTGCACGCAGTGAAATTCAACTCAACTATATCACAATACCGACTCTATTCGAGAAAATAAAAAATAATAGTGTCTCGTAGCGGACACTGAAACTAATAGTGTATTCACCAACGAGACACTAGGGAGTTTTTGCAATACCGTCTCTCAGATACGCAAATATGATAAACGTTGATCGTGAGTGCTATTGGTCGCGTATATTGGCCGTGTTCCAAAATTCACTGCCAGCGCTGAAGAGTTATAGTTTGCGTGACACAAACTATATATTTTCAATACCGGCAGTGAATTTTGGAACACGGCCATTGCGACGTTATTCTGAGCGAACGTTCACGATTTACGTTTACCGTATCTGAGAGACGGTATTGCAAAAACTCCTTATATTATATATTGATTTTTCTATTAATTTCAATTAATTTCGGACGAATATAACAATCCTAAAAGTAAACAAGTATTTATAAATTTTATATTATTCTTCACTGTTATCTTTTCTATCGAAGATAAATTTTTCCTGCAAATTACAAACAAGTAATAAAACCTCATAGAAAGTAGATAAACTCTATTGATATGTAGAAGTGTAAAATATGTCTATTTTACTTTTTCAAGTAGAACAATTCAATGGTAAATCGGACGAAAAATTTTCATTATAAAACAGGCAAAATTCAATAAGCTGCAACTTCAATAAAAATAATGGTAATAAAATGATTTGAAAAATATTTTAAAGTTCAAAGTTTTTAGTCTTCAGATATGTTGCATAATATTAATATCCTTTATAATATTAATATCCTTTTTAATCAAGTTGTATCGACTTGAAACGTCAAATTATAAAGTGTTTTTTGAACCATTTCGCTGTTATTTTTGCTATTATTATTCAATATTGTTATCATTCTATTATCATGAATATTTAGGTCATTATATACATAGTATTTCCACAACACAAATATAACCTAGCTGTTCTGTTTGCGAACCCGCCATGAATATCAGGAAGCCATCAGTTCAGGGTTTGACGGTTGCCTAGGTACCGCAAGCGAACAAATGTGTTTGTCGTAAACAAAACTAGTTTGTCATATAGATACACGTTTCCAACGTCAATCGTTTGACAGCGAATTTCGTACCTGTCTGGTAAGATGACGTCGCTCGATTTGAGGCAACAGAAACTGGAGCAGCAGGTATATAAGCCAAACGTAATAAATCGCGATTTTTACGTGTGAATATGTGAACTCTCGTGAATGTGTAACCTTGCTCTCGTACGGTGCAACGACCTATTTAACTTGAGAAATGTTACATATATTCAACAAAGAAACTCGATGCTTCAAATATCTGAGAAAATTCGGTTATTGATAATATTGTCGCGTATATATTCGAATGATTGAAAGCCTTGAAACTTAAGTTATACTTTAAACACTTGTTGAATAATTAACAAATGCTCTGTCTCTGAGTCATAATAAGCAGTAAATGAGTGGTAATAAGTTTTGTTGTTTGAATTATTTTCTGTTCGTGGTATTTTATTTTCATTGTTAGTTTATTATTAGTAATTTATATGATTTAATTTAATATAAATAAATATTGATTGATTGATTATATATATGTATATTTTTTTATATATGAAATATTTATTGATTGTATTAATAAATTTGTATGGATGTATAATATTTATGGATCTTGTGATCTGATTTATTTATCAATTTACTGTTTTATTGTGTGTTAATTATAGAGGCAGCTAATTGCACAAAAGATGAAGCAAAAAAGACAGACTGGTGCTAGTGGAATGGTTCAGGCATCTAATGTATCTAGTGCACAACTTACAAGCCATTCTACTAGGTGGATGAATCCAAATAAAGAACTTCATGGTATGAATAAAATATTGTATATTGATTGTAACTATTATGAATATGAATGTTATTTGTAATTATGTGATATATATCTACTAAAATATTATTAATATGTTTGCAGCTTATGATGGTCCACTTCAGTATACCATGACACAAGTAAATACAGACATAGGACCTTATACAGAATGCAAAAATAGTGAAGGGACAATTAATGGTAAATATATACATCATGAAAAATTAAAATCTACTTATTTATTAATATATTGATGAAAAAACAAATACAACAAAATCTATTCTTATTTATCTGTTTGCAAAGAATTATAAAAAACCTGCACAATGATAAAAAAATAATTATACTTATATGGACATCTAGACATTTTATTCAATTGTATTCAGGATTAAATATTAATGCTTTTTAGCAGTAGCCAATGAGAGAAGTCTATATGAAAGTTCGCAAAGTGCTGATTGTGCTGATGAGGAATCATCACCTGTAGATTTGCATTCACCTTCAGAAACTCTACCATGTTCCTCGCCGCTTCGAGTAGCACCATCAGAGGGATCCAACACTCTTATTAATAGAGATAATAATTCCTCGGTATGTTATTCATTTATAATGTACAGATATTTTATATATATGTATATATTTCATACAAGAATAACAATTGCTTGATATTTTGCATGTACAGAGTCCAGAATTAGAAGGAAACGTAGAAGGAAATATTGAACAATTTGTATTACAACCAGCCAATAAAAAGATGCATTATAAGTGCCGAATAACGCGCGACAGGAAGGGAATGGACCGTGGTCTTTACCCGACTTACTTCTTGCATCTAGAACGTGATTACGGAAAAAAAGTATGTTTGCATGCATTTGTTTAGTCCTTCAGTCGGCCCTCTATACATTGATATATACATACATTGCAGATCTTCTTATTAGCTGGTCGCAAACGGAAAAAAAGTGCAACGAGCAATTATTTAATATCAACTGATCCGACGGATCTCTCAAGAGGTGGAGAGTCTTATGTTGGTAAACTCCGATCAAATCTATTGGGGACACAATTCGCGGTATATGACAATGGCTATTCGTTGATGAAGGACGACAAGCGCGACGAACGTTACAATCCGCGACAGGAATTGGCCGCGGTGGTGTACGACACGAATGTTCTGGGTTTCAAAGGACCGCGCAAAATGACTGTTATTATACCGGGTATGACACCTGACCAAAAGCGAGTGCAGATATGTCCACGGGAAGAACCGGACACCTTAATTGGTAGTTATAAGTTTATTAAAAAAAAAAGAGTGACAGTACTGTGTCGGTTTATTTAATGGCGATCTATATTAAATAAACCAGGAGGTGATACGTTAATATTAAGAAATTAAGTGCGTAGTGTTGTATAATGAATTTTATCATTTAAGAACGCTGGAAATTGAAACATATGGACAATTTGATAGAGTTACACAACAAAACTCCCGTATGGAATGACGACACGCAGTCTTACGTACTGAACTTTCACGGACGAGTGACTCAAGCATCCGTAAAAAATTTCCAAGTTGTTCACGACAGTGACGGTGAGACGAAACTTGATATAATTTCTATAATTTACACGAAACGTTTAGATAAAATAATTTCTATTAATACATTGTACCTATATTCACACCTAATTATGCGATAATATGTATACATATTTTTTTTAATTTTATATTTATAGTAATACGAATACATTGATACATTGATGTAGGTTTTAATTGATTTCAGTGGATTACGTTGTAATGCAGTTCGGGCGTGTCGCGGAAGACGTTTTCACGATGGATTACAGATTTCCTCTTTGCACTGTTCAAGCATTCGCCATCGCTTTAAGTAGTTTCGACAGTAAATTGGCATGTGAATAACGACGTAGTTCGACACATACGGTTGCACGTAAACCGTCAGTTCTAAGTATACTACTTTCCCACAAGTTACTACATCATTCTAAATCGATTCGATAGCTTTTTAATGGACAATCATTAGATATTACAGTACAAGTGTGAATGACATATAGTGTACCGAACTGTTTTAGAAGAACTCCGTTACGGCAAGCGTGAGAATCATTCTGGATGTGTGTTCACTTTTTCGTATTTCGCGTATGAAGGATCTATTTCTATTCTCGAAATGTATAATGCCGACTGACATGGCGACTTCGACATTGTCCATGATATATTGTTATGAAAGCGTTAAATATGCTTGAAAATATTGGCATGTGTATCTTTTCCAGTATTGCACATTATGTTCTGGTCATTTCTTTTTCATTATTTAAAATTTATCGATCGATTTATTTATGTGTAATTATTAAAATGATTTATTACGCGCGCACCTCATTTCATGGCCAATAAAGCCTGAACTTTTTGGTTGATATAGTTCAAAAACTGCAATGTGGTATATATTTTTGTTGAACATTCGATATGTCTTCATGAATGATAATTCAGGCGTAAAATGTTTGTAAATGATAAGCCATAAGTACTGATATGATTTTACAGTGCCTTCACATGATGTTCACTGCATATTTAAAGAAATCATATCTATGAATCTTTTTGTTACCGTTTATATTTATAAATAGCGAAGCTATTTGCGATACAGAAACAGTATGTAATATAAGTTTTACAAAAGGAAACGATATCATCGTTGATCGATAATGAAAACAATATAAAAAATAAAGCGACATTTAAATGAATTAATATTTGATATTTAAAATTGCAAAATTAAAATATTTAGTACTTGAAATTGCAAAATGTTAACTGATATAAAAATTCACAAGTTTCCTTATACGAGATACATCTCATGTTTATATTTTAATTTTTGATGTATACAATATTTGATGTAACAATTAGCTAAAATTTCCACTGATCATAATGAAATTATATGTAAGAGTTTATACATCATCGATTTTTTATCATTATAATAACGAGGAAATGTGCAATTTTTCGCAATTGCTAAAACATTTTAAAAATATTTAAGCATTTAAGCACAGTACAGCATCAATAAGAATATACATCTTAAATCTTATTCTCTTTGATGACAAATCCATTCAGTATTATATTATGAGGATTGACACTTTTTACTAACAGTGAAAGTATCACTGATCAGTATTATGAAAATGATGCTGATATCATCATGTTATATCAATTATTTAATGTTTCATATTATTTGCACACGTAATAATAATGTATACTCATATTCATTACACATTCATATATATTTATGCATTAAGTATTTATATTATACAAAGTGTTTCATATTTTTAACAGATAGGCTTGTATGAACATCCGAGATAAGGAGAAAAGCACCTTGCATATGTAACATATGTTAATATTATTTATGTATTATTTATGTAATCAACAGTTGTTCTCTTACATTACATCATAAACTTGACGTGACATTTAAAAAGTAATTTAAGATGGCAGCTGAAGTTAATTGAAAATAATTGCTTATCTTATT
Source organism: Harpegnathos saltator (assembly GCF_003227715.2). Taxonomy (NCBI): domain Eukaryota; kingdom Metazoa; phylum Arthropoda; class Insecta; order Hymenoptera; family Formicidae; genus Harpegnathos; species Harpegnathos saltator. The sequence continues at coordinate 136,313 of NW_020230136.1, forward strand.
ATCTGCATTATATTATTATATATTACATGTTAAATATCGGTATATAAGGAAACGACCAAAGTATTTTTACCGAATTTTTCACACGATCTTTTGTAAGCACAACATATGACGGTGATTTAAATATATTGTCAGATGATTGGACAACATCCGATGATCCGAATATTGATTATAGTGATAGTTTTTAATATGCAACAACAATGTTTGGCAATTTATTAGAATATAACCGTCGCAATAATATCTTATGTAGATATTTGTATTATATTAGCGGACGCTAATTTCCTAATCTGTATCTGTAATCTCACTGTACTGTTGTATTTATATTACGAATTTTTTCACATTCTATTTCTCGTAATTATTATAAAACATATATAATTTTTACATCATGTGTGTGTGTGTATATGCGTGCGCGCGCGTGTGTATACGTGTATGTATATATGAATTCCACTGGTTCTTTTCAACGAAACATGCATTCATTGTCACTGTTAGGTTCTGTATGTATTATTTGTGCATTCTATATGGTATCATTACTAAAACGTATTTGTATCTCTATTTGTGTAATTAATCACCAAATGTTCGGAGGACAAAGACATTTTATATTCTCAGTATGAAACAATATTATATGTTTATCTAATCGTAATCGAAGAGTAAATCTAGTCTTTTATTATGTACTAATGATATACTTGGTACGTTATTTAGTATGATAAGTTGTTCATTGTCCTCACAGCTAAGTATGGAAAATGAGAAAAAACTACAATAAAGTCCATATGCTTCTCTTAGAGCGATGCATTAGTTCATCTTTTACTATCTTTTATCAAAGAAGTAATAATCTTAGCTATCTCATACGTACATTTAAATAAAAGAATGTTTTTTCTTTCCCTTTAAGTTGTCTCGCTTGTTAAAAACGAATGCATCGCCAATGATTCTGACGGTGTAAAAAAACATGAAGAAATGTGTAATAACATATATTATTTATTATTACAAGATTTATAAAAGAAGGTAACATTAAATATTCCCAGTGTTACGTGGGCAGTAAAACTCGTTAGATTAATGAGCGCGTTTTCTTAATATTTTGTATTTTTTATGTAGAAAAAACCGTTTGTATCTTGATTAATACAATAAAGGCACTTAAGGTCTAGCACTTCTATATTAACATAAATGAGGATTACACGATACGACGATCACTTTTCGGTTTATTATTTACAATGAGCATACAGTAGTATTTCATTCTGGTTCGCGGTTAAAATTAATAGCTTATACAGGTTTACACATCACACGCTTCCCGCTAAAATAAACGTCAACAACATAAGAATGCAGCTAAATATCTTTGCACTTTGATTGTAAGATAGCAACCGTTCGCGATATAGAATCTTACTATATAATTCTCATAATAGAAAAATGTTAGTTTTCTTTCTTATATTAATATCATCTTCGCTATAAATATATAAGATAATAAATTGTAATTGACAATTCTTTTAGAATATTCGAATTAACTTAGAAGTTTGCTTAGCGTTTACTCTCGGTGTGAATAAAGAATAGAAAACGTACGAACATATTGTTATCTGTTTATATAGTGCCGCCACAAGAAGGAGTCTATAACAAATCGAGACACAACTTTCTCTGATTGCATTTTTAATAATTATCAATGTATAAAAGTGAAAATTCTTACTCTTACAAAATGTATATACGTATCTACATGCGGCTGTTACAACATGTAAGATCACAAAATATCTTTTTACGATTTGTGTTCTCTGCTGAAAATATCGAACGTATGTATTTTATTTTCATTAGTTTTCAATGCTCGATTTGTTCACGGGCCGAACAAACGATATACACGACGCAGATCGAACAGAGCCTTACACTACATATATCAAACTTTTGCAATTTATTTGTGAACTTGTAAACGCGATGATATGTCTCAGGTGATTCGGCGAAACATCGTAACAAAGCAGGTCCATCAAGAAGAGAGGATTTATACAGCCAAATAGGACGGAAATGGGAGTTAAATTGAATTTCGCGTATAATGATTGTATCGGTTTACATTCAGTCTTTCGCTATATATACAGGGTGTTTGATAGCTGATCATGCAGACGAAAGTTGGAGATAGATTGGGTGTAGCCGAGAAGAAAAGTCATGTACCATTATGTCAAATTGGCAATAGTTATCGAGTTATTAATTAAAACATGTGAGCCAACGAGCGCGTAGAGAGCGGAGGGCGACCGCAGTAAGCACATAGACATTTGATACAGGCGGAGTCAGCGAGTAACGGTAGGCGAGCGCGCGCGGCGAGGGGCAACGTAAACAACAAGAGGCGAACGCGCGCGACGTGGAGCGAGCGAGCGCGAACGACGAGGAGCGAGTGAGCTATAAGGAAAAACCTATAAAGAAAAAGCTCGCTCGCTCCTCGTCACGCGCGATCGCCTCTTGTCGCTTACGTTGCCCCTCGCCGCGCGCGCTTGCCTACCGTCACTCACTGACTCCGCCTGTATCAAATGTCTACGTGCTTACTGCGGCCGCCCTCCGCTCTCTACGCGCTCGTTGGCTCACATGTTTTAATTAATAACTCGATAACTATTGCCAATTTGACATTATGGTACATGACTTTTCTTCTCGGCTACATCCAATCGATCTCCAACTTTCGTCTGCATGATCAGCTATCAAACACCCTGTATATTTTTTAATCTCCGGCCGATTTGTCATTCGGTATTCTAACAGAAAACACTAAAAACGATTTCTACAACACTATATATCGTTTTTATATACAAATACTTCAAATTTATTGCTGTTGTTTGTACTAACTATCGTGCAACAGACGTCTCTCTTTCGGTTTCTCGTGCAAAATACCGAATACAAATATCAATTCCTACATCTTATAGAAATTACAAACAACATCAATATTGTTTACATCTTGGAAATTTGGTTTTTGGCAACGATAATTTATAACTTAAATAATTTAATTCGCGGGACAGATTGACATTTCTCGTTTTTTTGTTTTTTTTTTTTCGTTTAACTTTACGCTTAACAAACTTCCAGAGTATATTTTACAAGAATGTATAAATAACACAGGGCTCGATACTCTCTCATTGCGTATCAGTAAAGAAATTACGCTTCGAATCGTAAAAAAAATCATAAAAAAAGGATGCATCTACGCATTATACAAGGATGACACGCAATATCTCACGATATTAATTTTTTACAAATGGAATACAAATAAAAGCAAACAACATGCAAACATTATATTAATAGTAATATCCCATCGCGTTTTATCGACTTGGAAGCTCAATAATACTGAATTTTTATTGGTTTTGAGAAGAAACTTCATTGTTATTATGTAATGGAACTAAAAATATATAATCAGCTACTAATCACCGCACTGATAACGACTCAATTAAATATTCGTGCGTAAAAGTCTCTCTCTCTCGCCTTTCTACACGTTTGTACCAAATGGAATCTCACGTGCATCCCTTTCTCAGATCGGCTTGATTAATTTTTGTATTATTCGGTCTGGCAAATCTGAGAGCCGGTATACGCGATGCAGGTCTAGGAATTCCACTTATCACAGCAGATGGCTTGCTACCGGTACCCCAATTAGTTGGCTGTCTTAATCGAGTCTTATTTTCAATTTTAGGCACTGTTTGATTCGAATCCTGTAAGTTAACATATTTATAGAAATCAAACGAGAGTCTGAATACACACACACACACACACACGCACACACACGCGCGCGCGCATACATATATTCACGCACCAACGAGCCAAAACAAGCTTGGCAAACTATTGATTCACGAAACATACACCAGAGAATTTTAATTTTATATTACTCAAATAAGACCACACAAAAATAACTTTTGAACGTACCTCTGTCTTCCCAGCTACTACAATTTCATCCTTGGTCTTCCCAGTGTTACTTTCAGGGTTTCCTTTAAAGACATATTTTATTTATTTATTGACAATCGCTTCTATCGAACAATAAATCACACATTAAATTAATTGCAATTACAATTTCATTCTCACATTATCTTTCCCTACCTACAGGGATCAAATATAAAAGAAAAATACGTTACTGAAATTTATCTAAAATTACATAATTACCGTCGTTATTTAAGGCATGACTAGACCCAGTGGGACTTAGTAACGGAGAGCTGCATTTCATATTCACGTCGGCATTCAACGAATGCGTGTCGGCCTCGCCATATTCTATGCCGTTTTTCAGAATTGGCGATGGCAAATCGGTCTTCGTCTCGACCCAAGTGTTCTCCAGAATTTGTTTATGCGGCTTAGGCGCCGAGTCTTGCTTCAAACCTAAAAGAACGTGAGTCAACGTTGAATTGCGCAACTTGCGAGACTCTCGACGAGAAAACGAGTTGTGTTCAATGCTTACTCTCTTCCTGCATTCGCACTAGTTGATGCAACTGCTCTATATTCATCGTGCGTTTGTTACATGAATTGTGACTGCTGTCGGAGCACGTGCTAAGCCTGTCGTCCAGATCGGGAGCACTGTGGGCGCTCTGTGTGCTCTCTATGCTCTCCGTTGAACCAGTCGCACCCTTCGCCGGAAATTCGCTCACATTCTTCACGTTCACCTCGACGAGTCGTTGCTCGGAGCCACTCTTCAGCTTGCCAAACGGATGCAATTTGCTCGGCAGATTTGATTTTTCTACGTTTTGCATGATATTGGGCTGCGAGCCCTTGATGTATCCAGTACTAAATAGATTTGTACTGCCGGGCAAGCTGATGGTAGTCCTCAATGAGCTTGAGACGAGATTCGGATTGGACTTCTGCAAAAACTGTGGTAACTTCGATAACATTCTAGGCGCGTTTCTTTTCGGCAGCATTTTAGGCAGCGGCTTGCAGAACGTGCTGTCCATATTCGGACGCGCTACTTCAGCGTTCCTCTCGATGGTGTTCTCAGTAGGACTGTTGTTCTTCTCGGCCAAGTTATTATTCTTCTTTGTGAAGGTATAGAACTTACGATTTGTGGTCAAGTCTCTCTGAGGTGCGGTCAAGGTTGTATCACGTTCGCTGTACTGGCCTCTGTATTGATTCTTTATCGTCGTCGTCATCGTTGCCGTCGCCGCCGTCGTTGTTGCTGTCACCGTTAACGCTGATTTTCTGTACGTGTAATATCGATTTTCCGATGGAGAGACGCTCATATTGGTCTTAGCGTCTTCGCGGGCTACGTGAACGTCCTCCTTGATGTCCTTTGAGTCAGACTTATCACTGATAACGTGATTATACGTAACGTCGAGCTTGCGCTCGTCGTTTCGGCGAATCTCCGCCAACAATTCCTTCCTCAACGACGTGGACGCTTTCAGCGTGGAATATAGATTTGCTCGTTGTGCTCCGGGTTGCTCCGACTGTTTCAAAGCGAGTTTCGAATTTGAATTCAATACATACGGATTTATAGGTGTAGATTGGCTGCCGACAGGCATCCTGAAGGACACATCCAAAACGTCCTCTGTGTCTTGTGACTCAAGCATAGCAGATCTAGTTCCGTTGCTTGAAACGTTGCACGTTACATCGAGGTTCGTCTTATTTGCATGCGTTATGGGTTTATATACATCGCTTTTGATCGACGCCGTCATATCTTGCCTCTCAGTCGATTTAGTTGACGATGGATATATAATGTCCAATGCTTTAATATTGTTATTCATCTTCTTTTGCAATTGTACGGAATTACTGTCAATAACAGGCTCGGTTGTGAAGGTGGAAGACAAAGTGGCCGCGTCCGCTTCGTCCTTATGCAGATTTGATAACTGTGTTAATGCTTTATCAGAAGCTATAGCATCGTAAGTTTCATTCAAGCCTATATTCAGTGGAGAGAAATCCTTACAAAAGGTGTCGTTTAGAGCATTTACTTGATACGTTTCGTTTGGTGAAATTGGATTATCACTTTGCATCACAAACGTCATGTTAGCGCTACCAGAAGTTGATTTTTCTTGTATATTGCTGTATCGATGAGCAACTTGTTGACCAGTAGTATCCTTATGTGTGACTGATGTTATATTACATTCAGTAAACGTGGATTCGTTAACGGGACCGATAATAGATGTATATAAAACAGAGGGCTGCGACATGTTCATCAGTGGATCACTGAATTCAGGTTCACCTAAATTTATAAATGAATCAATTCCTTTAGATTGTGACATGTTCAAGAAGGCTTCCATACTCTCTTGTCCTGATTTTGTTAAGTTTTCATCAGACAGTGTATTTATAACTGTTTTGATAGATGGTTTGAGCATCGGTGGTACTGATTCCTTGTCTTCCATTGATATGGATGCAAATTTCTCTACCTACCATAAAAATACAATGATAAAATATTCATATCTATACTTAAAAATATAAATTGTAACATTAATAAATAACTTACATTTTCAATGTGTGTGTTATCTAAATTTTGTGGCTTCCATATGTTTGTGACACAACGTGGCAATCCTTCAAAAATTGATTCAAAACTCATACGTGATGTTCGTTTTTTAGGTCTTGTAAATGTTCTTGTATCAATATATTTTTTGTTACCTAGATATAAATTAGATTTAATATTAATGATAAATAATAAATAGCTTCCAAGATATAGGTGTATAAATAAAATTAGGATCATTTGGCAAGCAATTAAGTACAATATCATCATGTTTTATACTTCGAATATTCAATTCTGGTTCTGTTTTCAGCCAGGTGTATAGATCCTGAATTGTAGATTCCATTGAGCATTGCGGTGGTATGTACAACCTAAAAAAGATAACAACCCATATTAATTCGGTTATTTTTATATGATCATACAATCTTTTCATAAACTTGCACCAATAAATAAAAGTAAAGATATCAATTAGAAATTAATATAAGATAAAGGCATAATTCATACCGGAAAAACTATGTACAAGAAAAAACAAAGCAACATGCAGGAAATACCAATCATCATTATCATCCAGCTCCAAGTGCGACAGGTCGATGCGATCGAACTCGTTGACGAGACATCCATCATGGGTGTATTCTGTGCATGCTATCTCCTTCGGATCCGTCGTGTCCCCTGACATATTTTGCGACGGCGGATATTATTGAATTGAATATATGCGCAGACACATATTTCACTGTTTAAGGAATGCTTATCTCAAACTCGTGCACGAAGAATAACTCCGAAGGAAAGGAGTTTCGTACGCCAAACGCGACCGCACGACAACGATGACGATGACGGTGACGGCGACAAGCTGCACATACGCGCTATATAATTGGCAGAAAAAAAATCAAAGCTGTCAGCCCAATCTCATCACGAACATAACCGCGGTATGTATACGCGAAAGCAGGAACCTCGATATTTTCGGCTAGCTTGCTAATGTCATGGTGTACATATTCAATTCAATTCAATAGATGGCTCTGGGCGTGTGGGTTGCCGCTCCAACGCCACTCTCTGGTTAGTGTTCACCATCATGGTGTACATACTCTCGAAATTAATTATAGACGTCGTACCAGATGATAAATTTAAACTGAATCTGAAAAAAATTCAACATTCTCTCGGGCCGCGACCCTTCTCATTGGAGAATCAACCAACTCTTCAAGTTCTGTCATCGACAACGCAAGAGGTCGCTGAAATTCCAGAGAGATTGCGATCCTTGAAGGAGTTTGGCACTCGCATATCGCTTCTTTTGAACCGTGATCAACCGTCGCTAGAAGTAACCCGTAACTCACGGTCGGTGATGCTGGCCGGAGGGATTTCTCGCGCATGCGCAGCAACGTAAGCGACAGATGAGCCTCAGTAGCGTACGTGTATTATTGGAAACAAGGTACGGTTAGGCTGTCACACACAGAAAGAAGCACAAAACGTCAAAGGAGGATCGTGTGATCTTCGTCGATCGAACAACATAATCCACGGACGAACGCGAGAAAATTTATTGACTTTCGTGTTCGTGGCGACCTTGAACGTGAAAGTACATGTAAGTACGAACGGTGACAAGGCATTCTGAAGAAAAGACACCCCCTGTACAGTGCCCCCTACGTCGCGTTCGTGCACGGGTTTGCCGTCACGTGGACAGCTGCATATAGGGACGGTCGAGTGGTGGGAAAAGTTTCCTCCACCTGGCATCATTGGTACCGGTTGCCGTAGTCCGTTGTTCATTCCTCACTTTGGTTTGTCTCGGTTCGGTGTTCTCCCGTGAGACGTCTACGTGCTACGGAGGTACGTACGAACACGCGGTGGCGAATTGTCACCTCGCTCGTCGCTGACGAATCTCGTTTCTCGTCGCGTCGCATACACGCACATACATACGCATGCACGCGCTCACTTATGCTCGCTCGCTCGCTCGCTCGCTCACTCGCTCGCTCACTCACTCGCTTACTCGCTTAGGCCCAGTTCCACAACTTACTTTAAACGAAGTTTAAAGCTAGACCGATGGTTAAAAGCAATAATATATGCGCATATAATGTTGCTTTTAACCATCGGTTTAGCTTTAAACTCCGTTTAAAGCAAGTTGTGGAACTGGGCCTTACTCGCCATCCACCGCTCACACGTACGCATTTATTCACGCACGTTCACCGGCGTGCTACACTGTTGTTTCATTGTTGTTTCACCCTGCTGGTCCCTTATACTACATCATTGTCCCGCTATTCTTTTTCTCTCGTTTCGCCTTCTACATTGTAGGCGTTTCGCGTTCCCGTCACCATGTGCGCGTTCCTTCATGTCGCCGCGGTCGAGACTCCCCGACTGAATTTTTCGCTTTGATGCCGCGAACGGCACCTGCCCTGAGCAATCGTCTCGTCGGCTGCTCCTCGTGCGCCTTTTCGCTGACGAAGTTTTGCATTATATTTACCGCAGACAGCGCTCTCCTCACCGTCACCCTCGCCCTTGCGATCGCGCCGAAATAACCTTTCGCGAACACGCTGCGTTGCGAAACGTCAGTCCCGCGCACGATCCTACTTCAAGAGGCATTGTCTAGCAAACTCGCGTAAGTCATATACTGCCATAGCTTTCTTCGCGTTCCCCGATGAGACTGTGCGATTCCCTTCGCCGTTTCAGCCTTCATGTAAATTCGAGAACTTTGATCATGTAGTAGCTTCAGCGTGTTCCGTAAGCAACGTTGCTATGCGATACTTCGCGCACTTCCGTCGCGTGTTCGTTTGGAGAGGTCGGCAAAGTTTTGCAATTCGAGGCGATTTACTTCATGTAGCTGTTCACCGTGTTCACATAACATGACGATTTTAAAAGAGAACGAGATTTTATTTTATTTCTTTTTTTTTTCCGTTTCTAGTTGAACTGTACGCTCGCGCAGCATTTAATTGTGTCGCTAAAAATGATACGCAAAAAGTGGTTTTCTTTCAGCATAAATTATATATGTGTGATTGAACTACTTATATCAATGTATCCCTCCTATTCATATTACATTGAAGAAATGAAATATCGAATACATATCTGCTAACTTAATTGCTTGTTCTTTTTCCAATTGCCTTTTTTTAATTTTTTATGTAAACTCAGCAATGTACAGTCTTTTGCAGTTTAGCACCGCTTTAGTGACTAAAATTGGAACAACTGCATATTGTACATATGATATACGTACAGTTCTCAGTCTACGTAAAATTCTATCTAATCTACACAAAATTGTAGTTGAGAAAGATTTCAGTAAGACAAATTCAGGACTTTCAAAGAAAAAAAGCAATTTTTTTAAAGGAATATCTTAAACTTTCATGATTTTTTATTTTTATTATCCTATATAGAGCTTTGATATAGGAATCTATTTGAATTTATAGTAAAATGACAACTGATCCGGAACGCGCTGCCAATGTAAGCGATATGGATTCCGTTGAAGGTGAAGATAGTAACAACGACGTGGGGTTCAAGATGAATTTGTCCGGACGTCCAGTCAGGACGTCCGCAGTTTTACGTAGTACTGACGATCCGGTGTTAGGTGCTCTTCGACATTTGTCTGCACATGGATTGGAATTAGAGGTATTACAATATTTTTTTGTGTCATATAAAAATACGACAAATTACGATTTCTTACATTTATATACATCATATATAATTTCCAAAATGTGCATTATGCAACAATATTGCAAATATCTTTCTCTAATCGCATGCTTCTTAATGCTTGTTCATTCCTATTTTATATCTTACTTAGCTAATAAGTTACAGCAAAATGTTGTTTAATGAGTTTTTATTTTTGCCACGTTTCCTTTTTCTTTTTTATATTTTCAAATTTTCCATTCAATTTTTTATTTAATTGTGGACATTGTTGAATTAAATCTAATCAAATGATTATTTTGTTATTAACACACATTTCATTATTATTATTAACACACATAGAATAATTAGAAAAAATTGTCTTGTATTTTTTGCTTTGATAATTGACCAATCATTGTTTTAACTGAAGAGTGAAACATATCAAAATAATCGTTTTCATAAATTGGATATCTCTCATAGTAAGACACAACATAAAATATCAAATAATTATAGAGTATTTCAAATTATTATAGGATATTTAGTTATATTTATGTTTATTTGATTCAATGATTGTATAGACATGAGTTTAAACTTTTTCAATTAAATTTTTAGCAAATGCAGTCTCTCCCTGCTGTCGTTAAACGTAGAATCAAAGCACTGAAACAATTACAACTTGTCACTACTAATATCGAGGCCAAATTCTATGAGGAAGTTCATAGTCTAGAGTGCGAATACTATAAAATGTGCGCACCCTTATATGAGAAACGAAGTGAGATAATATCTGGTATTTATGAACCAACGGATGAACAATGTGCTTGGGAGAGCGATGAAGAAGAGGAAGGTCTGAGCAACGACTTGAAAACCAAGGCAAAGATCGAGGATAATCAAGAGAAGAAGGATGAGTATGTTCTTAAAATAAATAATATATTAATTTTTGAGAATATTTACAAACCAAAATCTCCATTCATTTGTGTATAAGATTAATCGATACAAATTACCTAATTCTTGCTGAATGACTTCAGAACGGATAACGAGGTTGATATTAAGGGTATCCCAGATTTTTGGCTAACAATATTTAAGAACGTAGGTACATTAGCCGAAATGGTTCAAGAACACGATGAGCCAATTTTGAAACATCTAACTGATATTAAAGTGAATTTCTTGAAATCAAGTCCGATGGTGAGTCATAATGCGATAGAAATACAATAATACTTGTTAATATTTAAAGGAAAGAGCTGAAGTAAAATTAATATTCTCTTAGGGATTTATTCTCGAGTTCTATTTTACGCCCAATGAATACTTCTCGAATACAGTACTCATTAAAGAATACATTATGAAGTGTGCTCCTGAACAGAACGATCCTTTCAGTTTCGAAGGACCTGAGATCTATAAATGCAAGGTACGTTCTATTTAATTTGACTAATTGCCAAACGAGATTTATTGCTAAGAGTGAATATCTCTTTTATAGGGCTGCACAATTGACTGGAAGAAAGGCAAGAACATTACAATAAAAACTATCAAAAAGAACCAGAAGCATAAATCTCGAGGATCTATGCGTACCGTGACCAAAGTTGTGCGAAATGATTCCTTTTTTAATTTCTTTACTCCACCAGTTGGTAAGTATAAATCTTACACGTTTTCCCTTTGCGTTCAACTTGCATTCATCCCATTTAATTCTGACAAACATTTGTTTCAGTGCCAGATGATGCGGATGCTGATTTAGATGATGAAACACAAGCTTTATTGACCAGCGACTTTGAAATAGGTCATTACATTAGAGAACGTATAGTTCCTAGAGCCGTGCTCTATTATACAGGTGATTTTTATAAGAATATACAGGCTCTTACTTACCGAGCGGAGTATATACACACACACACACACACACAACTGTGACAAAAGTATTTTAAATTAAAAATATATTAGAACAGAATGTAATTTGGTAAATAATTTCCTTGTGATTGATTCCAGGTGAAGGCTTGGAAGATGAAGATGAAGATTACGAGGAGGAAGAAGGTGATGACGATGACGACGATGATGAAGACGAGGACGAAGATGATGAAGAAGAGGCGTCCTCTCCTACTAATGCGCCTTCAGGTGGGAAACAAGGCGATGATATCAATGAGTGTAAACCACAGTAGAATAACAATTTAACGAGTTACGATGTAATGGAGGATCCATCATTTATACACATTGCATACGTGCAAACAGCAACACACTAACAAATATTTGATTCCGATAACTGCCTAGATAATCCTGCACCTTACGGCCCCAATATAATCCCTGTTTGTATCAACCATCTAATCATATATCTCGTATTCCAGATCAAGCCTAGATTCTTCAACATACCGGTGATACAAAAAACAAAACATGAAAGAAATTACGCGTACCACACTTCCCCCCTTACTCGCCGTTGACGATGAGTAGAATATACGTCTCATTACCTGCTAAGGTCTAATGTCATAAGTATATCAAATCTGCTCCGCTCTCGAACACACCGATTATTGTCATTTTTAATTGCTTCCTTTTATACTATTGTTACGTTTATATACGCAGACAGAGGTTGTTTGAATTCTTTTTCGAAACGCACGTTGCTCTATGGACAAATTTTTGGGTACTGTTAAAGCATTTTTAATACAAAAGTGAAAAAGAAAGAAACTCGTTTTATATTCTTCTTCCTTTATTCCTTTGAAAATCTTCCAAAGCGTTCATAGAGAGAACAAGTTCTTTTTCTCTTTTTTTTGTATTTACAATTGTATATTTATATTTTCGTCGATTAATATGCATTCGTTCGGAAACATTTGGCAACAATTAACAATTTCGCAATGTTATGTTGAAACTGCTCCGAATGATGTTTTAAAGTTATGTGACAAGAGTGATTCTCAGTCGCGCTGTAGCCAGCAGCGCGAATACAATTAGGATTCTTAAAAGTTTCTACACAAGAAATTTTTTAAACGGATTCTCGCCCATTGGTAGCAGCGTGATTGAGTCGTCACTCTTATATACCATGGCTCGTAATTATATTTTATAATGTGGTACAATATGCACTAAGTCAGACCTATGAAAATATAATATAAAAAACATTCGCGTAATACATTCATGTTTTTAATCTTGCTGCGAAAAAGACGTCGGCGTCATAAAAACCGAAAAGGTTTCAAAAAGGACCACTTTAGAGTTTTGTATCTGTTTACATTATTCTTAATCCCCTAACGTGAGGAGATTTAGCCCAGCTTCTCTTACTCCGTGAGCGCGTACTTGAAAAAACCAATTTATATATTTTTCTTAACGTTAATATGTTCCTCGGGAAATTTAAATCTTTTTCCTTTTTTTTTCTTTTTTCCTTTATGACGATTGGAAAGACTGTGTACAGACAACATAATTTACAATGCAGAATTGAAAATATGTAATCATGTAACGATTTCGACATCATGTATATGATTTCGTACCATTTTTTTTATATATCTACATTTTCATTCGTATGAACATACTTCTTTCATGCATATCGACTTGAACATGTATGTCTTTCGTTACATATTAAAAATACGAGCAATCATATTGTGCAATGATACGACCATATGTGCGTATAGTCGCAAATGTATTATTTATATAATTACTGCAATTTAAAATTAATGTCCATGCATCATAAATGGACGTAGAGGGGATGATACATGTATCTCCTAGAACATTACCGATAAATAATTTTGCTCGAAACTATAACAGCACAATTTCGCAGTGTATAGAGTCTATAAGTGTTCTTGTACAACGCAGTACAGTACAGGGGATATATAAGAGGACATAGTATCTCCAATAAAGCAAACTAAGTATTTGATGCTAATCATGGTACCTAGAATGTCATAAATAAATAACTGTACAAGGAATTAACTGAAGAGAATTGATCAAAACGATAAAAATTCATGGGATAACATCTCGTATAAAATGTCGTTTATGGTTGGTGGCCCATATTCAACCGTAAAACAATATAATAAATAGAATTTGTTTCACTTTGCCTAGACTTATTATTCTTTAGGAATGAGTAGAGCTTAATGAAAATCAAAATTAGTTGCATGTCACTCTGACATTTTAGAGTCGGTATGAAAATCCTTAAGTAAAAAAAAAAACATATAAATGCAATTCCATGACAACGTCACCCAAGTTTCATTCGATGTAATAATGAAATTTTTAAAAGTTTGATAAAATTTGGCATCATAAGATGTATACAGTCAAGGATATATATGTAAAATACTATAGTAAAAAAATAAGAAAAATATATACTTGCAGAGCTAGTACGGTCGCTCTTGCACAACATACCAACTAATTAAGCTTAGAAAGGCTAAAGGATAAAATGATATGCTCTTCGTTCGTATTACTTCGATAGGTCAGTCTTGCCCTAATCCCTCTTTTTCTTTCTTTCAATATTTTTCCTGACTTTTTTTATAACTTTAATGACTTTTAAGACCTTCACGGTAGCTTCGTTAATCACCAATTGAATACGAGGCTTAATTGTTTTTTAACGTTTCAATCCTGCATTTTGTCTGACGGATTTTACTAAGGGTTTCCCTCCTCGTCTTCCTCACTTGCATCCTCGCATACCACCTCGGTACTACGAGGCAACAACAGAGACACATGGCCATACCTAAAAAAATAAAATTTGTTTATTAATTTGATACTCTGTTATCATATGACTAATATTATTCCCTGTTATCTCACATTAATCTCCATGTTTATTATATGAACATATTGTTACACACAAAAATTATATAATTCTATTATTACTATAATTTTTCTATGCTCACTTGTTACTTCTATATTTTTCTTGTATCGCCTGCTGTTGTATGTTAGGAGCATTACAAAAGGTTCTATTCAAGTTGTTGATACATTCTCCAAGAGTTTTCAAATCATATCCGGTCGATAGTTCCAACTCGTGTGGCCAGACCTCTTCTTGCAACGTATGTCGTGAGAGCGCCAGTGCAGAAGCTGCTAAGTGGCTGGGTAAGTATTGGAGATATGGATCCGCCTCGAGCAATGACAGTTCACACAAGTACTAACACAATAGGGCAAAATATAAATTTATAAAAGATACAGAAGAAAAAATGGGCGAAATACGACGAAAATAGATCGAAAAGTTTAAGATATTTGAGAACTAAAGCGCATTGGTTCTCATTGTCTCGTATTTTTAAAATTGATTTAAAAACTAGATATTCGTATTTATTGTAGTGTACTTACCATTGCCAAAAATTTAATTTTGTCTGATAAATTGTTACTGATACAGTAATCCATGAGGAAGGTAAGAGGTGTCGGTACACTCAGATCAAAAGCCAGCACTCTCAGTATCAGATTTTCCATACGCAACACCTGCTTTTTCGTATATGTATCATCTGTGATATATACAAATTCTCCTACATCAGGAGCATAAATTTCCTCATATTTCCTATTAATAAATTATATGCAATTGTAAAACAATATTTCTTAAATATCTATTATTTTTTATATATTTATTTATTTATTTCTTATTATTTATTACTTATTTATTATTACTTATTATTATATATTTATTATTTATTATATGTACTCCTTTAAATAATTAAATCATATATGCAACAAACAATCTGGAATGTTCCATTGTGAAATTAATATAATTTGGATGAAATAAACTTACGCTGCAATAAACATAGCAGCAGCTCCAACAAGTTGCAACTTTGCTCTCACAACACTCATATATGATAGGAAACGATCTATATATGAAACAGCTAAGTATAGTGTTTCGTTCTGTAATCGATATTCTTCTACCACCTCCACAAGCCATTCCACTAAGATAGATCTCATAGCATATGTTATATCAGGTTGTTTCTTCATATAACCAGGCTTGGGTTTATGTATAGTCTGAAACAAAATACCTAATTCAAAAATTTATACTTTCATATAAAGTACAGTTCAAGTTGCAATATTGATAATTTTAGTTGCTATTGCTTCAATTCACATATAAAAATATAATGTTGCACATAAATAAATGTACCTCTGCCTCACGTAAATAACTGTATATGTCAGATCTGTATTCATCTATGTCAAAGAAATCACTTCCTCTAGAGTCTCTTCGGCTTAAACGTTCTTCTGTTTTAGGGGAAATACTGTATCTAAATTTCTCCAGTGACATAGGACTATCTGATAAATAGAGTTTATCATCTTGATTTTTTTTCTGACTGATATCTATGCCATCATGAAACACTGAACTATACGGAACACTAGTTTTCTCTTCCACTCTTGGTACTTCTCTATCCAATTTCTGTATTTCTGGTTGCTGTTTAGTTTTTATTTCTTTTTTCTCCTTTGAATCCCTAAGTACAACAGAAGTTTCTTCTTCTAATTTGTCCTCATAAATTTTAAAAACTGGCTCATCTTTCTTGTCTTCATAAATTTTAAAAGGTTCATATTGCGTTGGTATGACTGGTTTCATCTTGATATATTTATCATCCTTACAAACCTCCTGCTAAAAAATAAATTAACAGTAGGGATAGCTTTAACTTCTATGTGTGGATTTATCATCAAATATCAACATATATTGCGTCATAAAGATCCCAATATCTAGCTTCAAGACATATAAGTTGTATAACACAATATCAGTGCATACTAAGTACAAACAACAAAATTAACAATCATGCAAGAAAATTTCATTCTAACATGGTTAAAACTTGTACTTAGACATAGATATTTTCTAGGAAATCCATTAAAGGCATGAATGATATGTGAAAAGGTTTAACAATTCATGACAAGGTATCTGTATCATCTATCGTTACTTTAAGGAAACAAGATATATGGCATAATGTAGCGAAAAAACAAAACAGAGATCGTGCTTAATGAATTGTTAGATATACGTACGGTTTTAGGTATATTTCCTACACAATTATTCTGCAGGACGCCCAGAACTGCGCGTTTGTTCTGATATTGTGATTGTGTCTGTGCCATAGTGTCATTGATATTCTTGCCGCGACCACGCAGGTCGGCGGCGATGCGATTTTCCTGGTCTTCGTGTACCCTTATTGTGGCCATATCTCTGCTCGGTTCTCACAAGATCTTTTTGCTCCTCAACGAAGTAATTGTTTCACTAGCTATGGTTAGGTATTTGCGCAATACGTACGTGATATAGATAATTAACGTAGGCGAGATTACTTAGCCTCTCCCGCCACCGAGACAATACCGAAAAGGGAGAAAAACGACGAATCTGACGAGTCGACTAATACGCCCCGTTATAACGTCCCGCCGCCACGAACCCTTAAAGAACCCGAGCGTTTCGAGCGTACTTTAAAGCATGGCAAGCGAGGACACGGGACGCTCACGGCATACAGCGAACTTCAGTTGCCGTTTGATTCAAACAAACGCAGCTCCAACAGCTGGTGAGACGTTACGAGGTATCTCGCGAAATCAGCCAATAACAGATGGCGATAAGTCGTGGGAAACACGCTAACCAATCCTAACCAGCCTGCCAAGCGCTCGTTCGCCTAGGCATTTTCCCCTTCCCGCTAAAAGTGCTGAAGTTGGCCTTCCTACTATTTGAAAAGATATTTGAAAAGAAAATCACAACAAATAATATTCCTGTGCGACTAATATCCGCTGGAATGGTTTAAGATGGATCGATTGAATAAAAGCGTATTATTTTTGCATTAGCGATGTTTAGGATTAACGTTAACGTTTAATGCTAACAAATTGTGAGTGCAGGAAAAATGGCTGCGTTAAGAAGAACAAAATTATCAGTGAGCGCTTAGTGATTCTCGCTCCTGATTGGTAAATACTTTTGGGTCTATGAAGAATCTAAAAGAATGCTTCAATCACAGACAATAATCGCAGACACTAAGCGCTCACTGATCACTTTGGTCTGCTGAACGCAGCTAATGAAAGAGAAATTAAGCGTTTACGAGTCTCAATTGAAATTGATATTAAACCAATTATGATAACTCTCGAGTTGATTATGGTCTTACAGAATAGTACAGGATAATTTCTTATTTCTTTATGCTTGTAAAATTTATTTACAACGACATATATATCTCTCTTATCGTTCTCTGTATAAAACCTTCTGGATGACAATGGTTGCGTTCCGATATTCACTGCCAGTACTAAAAATACATCGTTTGTGTTACGTATACTATAGATTTTCAGTGCTGGCAGTGAATATCGGAACACAACTAATGTGAGAAGTAATGTGATCATTAAGATCATATAGATACCGATTACGATGACATGCCTTCTCTGCAAAAATTGAATTATACTTTTCGATGTAATAATCATATGAAAAATTGTGCCTTATACCTCGTCTACAATAGAAGTCATAGAGTCGTAAGTCGTACAAATTGACCAATCGCGGTCGATTATTTTTCTCTTATCGGACTATGATTGGTCAATTTCTACGACTTACGACTCTACGACTTCTATTGTAGACGATCCCTTAAGGCTCGTCTACAATAGCTGTAAGAGTAAGGCTGTAAGGCTGTAACGTAAGCTGTCAGCGAATGAAAATATTTCATTTCGTGTCTTGCAACCTTACAGCCTTACTCTTACAGCTAATGTAGACGAGCCTTTACAGAGTGTACTAAAAATTTTCAATTGGTAGTTTTTCAATTGGCGGTTTTCAATTGGTCTCGAAAAAAATTGTATGATGCTTAATAAAAACATTATTTCAAATGTACAGATGTTTCTTTCAACACGCTTATGCCCTTTCACCTCTTAGGATTTTATATGATAATTGTGTTTAATAAAAAAATACAGTTCTTTATTTGCGGTATGATGCTTATTAGATGTTCGAGAGACGTTCGATAGAGGTTCGAGAGACGTTCGAGAAACGTTCGATAGACGTTCGAGAGACGTTCGATAAACGTTCGATAGACGTTCGATATGGCACACCATCTGGATTCAGTGATGTCAGATGCAATATATTGCGACGTTACGGCGCATGTGTGAGATGACGTACTCTATGTCAATGACGGCAATAAAGCGCATCGCAGGGTCCATGAAGAGGCTCGCGCTATCCGATCAGCTGTCTTTCAAGCTCCAGCGTAGTTTTCCCGTGTTTCTTGCGCGAATGCCTTATCTTAGGTTATATTGTTCAATGAATACTAAATATCAGTTACATTAACATTATAATTCCAGTGAATACTAAATAACAGTTACGTTACATTAACATTATAATTTTTCACTCAACTATGTAATTGTTACATAATATTTGTATTAGACTCATATTAGACTATAGATTGAGAATTACTATCGGACCAATTAAAATAATCACGATTTAGATTATCTAATTTACTCGATTGCAATTTTCAATACATAGTATAATACGGGCGCTATAATACCTTAAAAAAGATACGATACTGGGGTTTTTATTCAAGCAGCGAGCTCTATGTCTTCTCACGCATGCGCTGTAGCATCGCAATATATTGCATCTGACATCACTGCCTAGATTCAGTTGTAGACTGCAGTAGACTGGTGTCGCATGGAATGCCGCCGAGGATGCCGATGCCAATGCCGATGCCGATGTCGATGTCAATGTCGATGAATCCAGTGTTTGGCGGTCCTGGTCCGATGAGACAAAGATTATTTTTACCACCGCGACCAGCTGGCGTCTCGCGACCCAATGGCTTGTTACCGCTCTTTCCAGGATTTAGAGCACGTGGCATGGTACCCGGTATCATACCACCGATGGGACCACGAGGCATTGGACCACGTAATCCGATGCGACATTGGTACAGAAGGATACCGCCGCCACCGCTGCAGATGCCATCCATGAGGCCCAGATTTCCAGTGGGCAATGGTAACATCAAGGGCAAAGCAATGAACAACACAAAAAAGGTCAACAAGCTCGAAGTATGTATTCACATTTACTCACTCATGCACGCACGTGTATGTGGCTTGTTGTTTATTAACTAAATAAAATTTGCTTCCTTCGTCCTTGAATTATATATAATAGTACCTCCTAGTTGTAAGTGATCTTGAATTAGAATTGAGAACTTAACATTTGTTCTTATTGATTTGATCGTATTTATTTCTGTATTTGGAGAATATAAATTCTCATGGAAAGGACTGTGATATCTTTCTTATGATGAGATTGGCAAACAATTGTAAAGGATAAATTGTTAATAAAACTTAGAAATTTTCATCCTGGTACTAATAAATATCTTCATTTACAAATATGATTATTTAGGAATTAGAATTAAAGAAGCCATGGATGACGGATGAAATTCGTACTGAGATACAAAAGAAAAATAAACTGTACGCTAAAGCAAAAAAGAATAAAGATGCAGTAGAATGGGACGAATTTAAGGACCTACGAAATAAAGTAACCCGGATGATAAGAGATGCAAAAAATGAATACCTTGCAAAGCATCCTGGACAGGTATATTTTTGGTCTCTACTGCAAATATTTTTATATTTTTTACATTGTATTATACTATATATTATAGCATTTCTTTTTCTTTATTTTTATTTGATCCTATGATATAACAATAGATAATTTTATTTTGCTGTTAGTCTTCCTCTAACTTACTCATTTTATATGTTTTACAACTTATATTTGTTATGTTGCTTAATATTTTTGCTTTTTTATTTTCTATTTCTGTCCTTATAATTTTATTTATTATTTACTATTACAAAAATAGATGTGATTGAGAGATATGCATGTATATATGCAAATATATATGTTTTAATTCATAAATAATTGAATAAATGAAAAAAGATATGCAAAATATGCTAGATTTTATGAGCAAGGAAATTCTCTATTAACAAATATCTATTTCCAGTTATAAAAAATTAATATGATATGTTGGGTTTGTTTCAATTTAAGATTAAAAAGATATATTATTAATGCTAATTCATATAATGGCAAGTTATAATATGAGTGATTTTTCTGATACTGTATAAAATTAATTCAGTACAAATATGAAATGCATGAAGGAGAGAAAGCAGGGAAAAATAGAAAATAATAAAATATCTTACAGATTTAATGTTAAAAAAAATTGTATTTAAAGTAAGATAAAGTAAAATTTCTAAAATTTTATCAAATCATGATTGTTTCAGAAGTAATTTTAAGATTTTTATTGTGCATCTCTATACCAGATATGTTTAACAGAACACAAATCTTATATGTATTTTATCTAGTTAAATGTCTAATTGTGAATTAATAGATAAAACACAAGTGAAATAATAACAACATATACAATATTATGATAATTCTAGAAAAAAAAATGTTATTCTAGCAGTCATTCTGCGATTAAATGCAGCTTATATCATTTGCTGTTGATGGATTACTTTGATTTTACAGGGTGGTCAGAAAACAGATGATAACAATACAATTGAATCCATTCAGAAAACTGAGAATTCAACTGAACAATCAGAACAAATGGAGCAAAGGGAGGAGACGCAGCCTTCCAGCGAACAGGCACAGTCTTAAGCTTCAGGCTACTCCTCCTATGTAAATTGTATAATTGAAATCACGTATAAGTATTCTGTTTTCAAACTTCAGAACGATTTGATCTCTAAGTTTTGATATCATTTAGCAAATTCATTACATTATCCTGTTATAAGTCTTGTTATAAGTTGAGTCTGAATGATCTTCATGTACAAATGCTATCTTTCATCTCCCTTTTTTACATTATTTTCACAATGTAATATTCATATGACAGACATCAAGATCATTTTTTTCCTTTTTTGTATCATCTATATCATAAATATATATACATGCTCTATTTAAATCTTGATAAAAATACTCTCATGAGGTTAGCATGTTTACTAGGTGGAATAATTATAATTTAGAATTCTAGGTGACTCATGTAAGAGAATTAGTGATTTATTTGAATCATTTTTTTTACGTAGCATATTCCTGTGTAACTGATATAGTTTCGTATGTAAACATTTGAACATATTAGTCATAACTTATTGCCACTTGTCGCCAGGCATGTAAAAGCTGGTCGTTTGTGGGTAAATTTTCTTAAGAAATTTTTTTTCCATATTTATGGCCAGTATTTAGTGCTGCAAGCTATAATGTTAAGGAATATAATAATAGTATATGGTAATTAACCATAAAACTGACGTACAAATAAACAATTATATATTCTTCACATACATTTTAATATGTAATTTAATATGTAAGTGTATTTAATATGTAAGAAGAAAGTCTGAAATATAGCTTGTGGCACTGATAGATTAATAGTATAACTTTTATAAATAATTATGGCGATACGTGTAATATATTCCATATTATTCCACAATATAGTCCACAAATAACTTCCAGAATATATTGAGCAAGACAAAAACCAAATTTGTAACTAAAATGCATATTGTAAGAATAAATCATATTTCTAATTCTGGTGTTTTTTCCATCATTTTATCATTCTGAACCACCAAGGAGAAATTATCCTCGTGTGTCGAAATAATCGTTCTGAAATATGAAAATAATCATATATGATATTCATATGACATATATAATCAGATATGATATATAATATTTAACAATTTACATTTGAATTAATGACTACACAATACTTTAACTATGCAATATTTTCGTACACGTTAATTAAGTTGCATACACTATACAACGTATAGTATAAATGGGACCAGAAATAAAATGCGTTAATATTTATATATAGGCAATTAACACACGAAACTAATAATTCTCATATATACATGTATATATACATATATATATGTGTGTGTGTGTGTGTGTGTGTGGATGCTATATATATATATATAGCATGAAGAAAAAATTGATTATACATGTATTAAACGTTTTATTTTATAATTATATAGTTCAAAATATTTCACTATTAAACATCTCGTGTGAATATATGTTTATTATATTGCTAATATGCTTTGAAAAAGTAATTAAGCAGTGTTTTGACAAAATATTCGTAAATTTATACACACCTGAATCCAAGGAGAGAGAAAGGATAGGTATAGGAAGGAAAACGAAATTAAAATGTAGATATGTACTTCTCATATGTAAAAAAATTGGAGAAGATTGAATTTCTGAATACCCTGGCTATAGTTTTAGAAATTTTACATTAATATAATTTATCATGCTTTTATTGGATGCACAATATGTATATAACAAAATAATGATACAACTGCAGATGATGTATTAACTAAACTTACTCAGTAGATGTATCCATATATACATTGAAGTGTAAGGTAAAGTTAAAATAGTAGAATACATTAAGATTTGTGTAAATGATAGTTGACATTCTAAACAAAATAGCAAATGTTTCCAAAAAATCAGACTCATAGCGTGTACAAAATATTTTAAGTAACGATTTTTAGGCTCATCTATATCCAGATGATGAAAAATCAGACGATCAAGAAGATGAAATTGATGTTGGCTCCGAAGATGATAATTCATACTATGAGGTATGCGACAAAGATTTTTCATCCGAGAATGCTTTTACTGAGCATAGAAGTACACACAAACTTTGTGGTATTGATGGTTGTACGTTTGCGGCGCATCCTTTGCTTGTCGAAAAACATTAGTATGCAACATGCTACATGTAACATAAGTTCAAATGTATTGCCGCGCCAGATTGTTTAGAGGCAGTGATGCGGGGATGCCGGAACATCCTTATCAGAAGGATCGGAGTTAGACATGGTAGTAAATTCGGATCTCATGTGGCCTTTTCGGGTCGTAAATCCAAACCGAGAAACCCGAGCAGCACTCGTAACAAATTCGTCTACGAGCACGAAGGTGAAACGACCTCCATCGTTTCGGAAGGCCTGCCTTTCTGGACTCAACAGCCAGCAATATGCCACGGTCCTGAGAACTGTGAAAAAGCATATGAAAGCGCTGAGCTCTGTCACGTTGGAGACGATCGAGTCGCTCCTGGGCGACTGGCCAAGATCCTGCGGACGCTTGGAACGAGAGCTCAGAGTTCTCAAAGAAGCGATCATGTCGCTCTTGAAATTGACAAAATCCTCGACGGATACTTGGGAAGAGAGAGTTCACAAACTCCAAAGGAGCGGCCACGCCGCTCCTGACAGCCAAGGTCCTCGATAGATGCTTGGAGAAAGAGAGTTCACACGGAGGCGGCCAAGTCCGCTCCTGATTCGTGGCAACGCAGAGAACTCAAAGCTGAACAAAGTAGAATCGAACCATAAGCCTCAACCCAGCAGGATATATCGGCGCCGCCTTCAACTCAGCAGAGTTGTATATTGCGGTGGTTCGACTCTATACTACGCGCCAAAAGCCCGTGTCACATTACGTATTATGGATACGGATTGGATTCAGATTGCGAATCATTGAATCTGAGCTTCTTGTTCATACTACGAATTCGATTTGCAATGTGGTCGCTGTTTGCTGCTTGTAATGTGTGACAATATATCTATAGCAAAAAAGTATTATTTAAACGAAACATGAAAAAGAAGAAATTGAGTGCATGTCTTTTGTTCCTAATCATGATTCAACATGATTTATGTACATCTGAGCGCATAATGTGGGTGCAAAAATGGATAGCAAGAAGAAAAAAGAAAGGATTACATTATAACCTTTTTATGGAACTTTCATTAGAAGATCCTAATCGTTTCAAAAGGTTTGTTGCTACACTTATATAATATAATTTAAAACTGAAGGAATCTTTATCAATATAAGGAATTTTTTTAATTTAGATGTCTCAGAATGAACGTAGATGTCTCAGAATGAATTTTTGAACATCTTCTGAATGAAGTAACTCCTTTAATACAAAAGCAAAATACTCAGTTGCGGGAAAACATTCCATTTGATGAGAGACTGTCAGTTACTTTACGGCATTTAGCAACAGGTGAGAGACAATAGAATTTTAATTGACAGTAGTATGCCAAAATTTTGTTATATTACTAAATTACTGTTATATATGCTATTTTATAGGAGAAAATCAAGAATCGTTATCTCTTACATTTAGACTTGATACAAGTACCATATCAGGAATTATAAAGGAAGTATTAAGAGCAATACTTACAGTTTTGAAAGAAAAGTTTCTTCGTTTTCCTAATACTGAAGACGAATGGTGTGTAATTGCCAATCATTTTGGAGAGCGATGGGATTTCCATCATGTGATAGAGGCAATGGATGGAAAACATTGTTATTGACCCCCCTTTATGCTCTGGGTCAATGTTTTACAATTATAAAGGAAATTATAATGTCGTCTTATTATTAGCTTTAATAGATGCTAATTTACGTTTCATTTATGTTGATGTGGAAACTAACAGCAGAGTGAGTGATTCCGTTGTTTGGAATAATTATTCCTTGAAAAAGCACTTCAATAACAATACTCTGCATATCCTTCCTCCTGCTCCATTGCCAGGTTCAGAGGAAGATTTTCCTTTTATGATAATCGGAGCTGAAGGTTTCCTATTATCACAGAAACTATTAATACCTTATCCAGGGCCTCAATGTAGTAGGAGAATAGACAGAAGAATATTTAATTATAGGTATGTAAAATGTTTATATCTTTTCAAATTATCAAAAATTACAATAATGTCAAAGTATTCCTTTCTTTATGTGTTATAGATTATCTAGAGCTCGTCGTTGTGCAGAAAATGCTTTTGGCGTAATGGTTGCCATAGAAAAGGCTGTTTGTATAATAAATTTATCTTCCTATTCTTCTGTAATATATATATTTTTATTCGTAAGAGTAAGAAACAAATTAAAAAAGAATAAGGCACAACACAAGGCGCGAACACGCAACTTGGCGAGTACTAGCACCGCGCTCAGTCTGCTGCGCTACATCGTCGCTTGGAAGTAACTCTGCAAATGTTAGAATAACGGACCATACTTAAAATCGCGAAATTTCAATTTGTAATTTCTCCCAAATGCTTGAATGTTGCATCGTCTCCGGTTAATAGTAGCTTTTGCTGGACTTATACTAAATTTCTGCCAAAGCTCGTCAAAATCAGCGACCCCAAGTTTAGCAGCAGTCCTTGTCAGATTATAGTCCAGAAAGAATTAGCCTTGCTCGCGTCATTGACAGAGTTGCTAGATGCAATATATTACGACGTTACAGCGCATGCACGAGATGACGTAGAGCACGCTGCTTGAATAAAAGTCTCAGTATCGTATCTCTTTTAAGGTATAGCGCCCGTATTATACTATGCATTGAGAATTGCAATTGAGTAAATTAGATAATTTAAATCGTGGTTATTTTAATTGGTTCGATAGTAATTCTCAATTACAATTACATTACAATTTTTCTACATTACAAAATCTACATTACAATTTTTCACTTAACAATGTTATTGTTACATAGTCGAATGAGAAATTATAATGTTAATGTAACGTAACTGTTACTTAGTATCCACTGGATAACATAACCTGGAATAAGGCACTCGCGTAAAAAACGCGGGAAAACTATGCGGGAAGATAGCTGATCGGATAGTGCGGGCCCCTCCATGGACCCTGCGATGTGCTTGCCGTTATTGGCATATGCTTTCGTAGAGCTTACGTCATCTCACGCATGCGCTATAGCGTCGCAATATATTGCATCTAGCAACTATGGTCGCTGAGCGAGAACGAGAACAAGAAAGTGTGAAAGATATTCTCACTTGCGTCGCTGAGCGAACACGAGAGTGAGAAGGAGGGAATGATATTTTTCTGTCGCTCGGCGCGCCGACGATTGTCAAGCGCGTGGTCCACACGGATAGACTGAGCCGGCTATGGTGCGTGCGTGGTGGGTGAAATCAGGAAAGAGTCGTGGACATTGGCATCGTAGTTCATGTGCACGGTTGTACAGAGGGCGCCTCACACTGGGCTCGGCTAAAAGCGGCCCATGGCATCTCTCCTTCTCTCTGATACTACGCAGCGTTAAGCCTCTTGCACAATGCCAGGTAACAGGCAATAAGAATAAAAATAGACCAATCACAATAGATTATTCTTGTAATAGTCGATTGTGATTGGTCTATTTTATTCTTATTGCTTGTTGCCTGGCATTGTGCAAGGGGCCTTACACTCACGTTGATGGTGACAGAATTTTGCTGCTTGTGCGTGTCGAACAAAATGCGAAGATGGAATATTCAATAGAAGATGCGAAAAAATGGGTAGAAGAAAGGAAAAAGTAAGTCGTGTTAATATTAATAATATTTATAATATTTATTAATATTAATAAATTAATATTAATAATATTTATAATATTTATTAATATTAATAAATTAATATTAATAATATTTATGTTAAAATAATAAATATTTATGCTTTTTCAAGATGTTGCTATTTTAATACAAATATGACAATTTTGTGTGAATAGATCTGTATTCTTGTATATTTAGTTTCATTTTTAACATTCTGTTATTTACCAGTATTTAATTATTTATTCACCTATTATATATATTTACTTTTCATACATTACTCTTATTCATATATTACTTTTATTACATATTTAATCTTCATGTTAATTATTCGTAGTGTTAATATATAATTGTATTGTATTGATGCTAAAACAGGAGATTTCCTACTAAAAGTAACATTATGTTACGTGAAGCGGAGAATCTAGAGAAATTACAAAGAGGAGAAACAATTCAGCAAAATCAGAGTGTTTTCAAAACGATGAAAACGACGAATATGCGTAGGAAAAAGCGTAAACCACGCAGGCAATTAGCACACAAAACTAATAATTCTCATATAGATGAAACATACAGAGGTTTACGTCCATTTCCTGGAATAAGTAAGTTATATAATTATGCAGAAATACTTTTGTTTTATATACATAATTTATATAAAGTTTGATTTACATTAAATTTTAATTCAGTTTCTTTTGCACAAGATATCTAATATAATTTATTTTCCGCTATAAACACTATTGATGTTACAGATATTTTGCAAGAAGAAGAAAGTTTGAATGAAACGTCTCTCAATGAACAAATTGAACAAACAGTTTTCCATAAAGAAATAATTGATAATATTTCAGACGAAGATGATGATATACCACAAACATTTGCTAAATCTAAACCTGCTAATTTATCTATATTTTCTTTAGTAGCAAATTATGAAACTGAAGAAGAGGGTAAGTAAAATAATTTCTAATATAACAGAATATATTACTTTCTCATTATTAATTTTCTTATATGTGAGAATATTTCAAAACTTATATAATTATTTATACTGATTAGTATTCTCCATTTAAATGAATTTTCTCCCAATAGGGAATCTAAAGCTAATTGTAATTTTAGATGCTGCTTCTGAAGAAATACCAATAGAAAAAGTGCAAACAGAGAATCTTCAGGATCATAAGACAGCAGAAAACACAGTTCATGAAGAAACTTACAATGATGCGCAATCTTGCACAGATGCAAGTGAGAGTAAATTGAATTACCAGATAATAGCTGATGATAAATCCCAACATCCCAGCATTAAATATAAAGATAAACCTAAGCATAACACTCATCAAATAGTGGAAGATAAAAGACAAGAGAAAGTTTCAAATAGGCACCATAACAAATTATTACAAATGTTACTCTCGCGTTCTATACAACACGAAAGAAATTTAATATCCCAATGCTTAAAATATATCGTAGATGATAATTTCTTCGAGTCGCCAAAATCTTGAATATAGTAACTATTAGAAATAGTACTATCTAAATAAGTTATAGTAAATTGACTAAACTTTAAAAAATATATAATTCACTATTTGGTGCTATTGATAATAATTATATAAAGCAGAAAATAAGATTTAATCTGGATTGAGATTTATTTCCTTTTTTAACTAGTTTTTATATTTATTCTTTTTCTTCAAGACAATTTTCAAGTATAAACGATTATAAGAAGGAAAATTGACAAGAATATTTATAAATGTATAATATATTTTTCGTTATTTACATGTAAAAATAAATTTTCAGTATTATATATCTAAATATCCTCCCACTAATTTATATAAGGAGTTATGTTTTTGAAAGAAATTTTTTCTTTTTCTTAAGTTTTTTCTGTTTTTCTTCCGCATGATCACTCTCGGTCGGTCGTTTTTCACCAGTCTTCACAGAAATAAGATTTTTATTATGTTTGCCGGATAACGCATTAGTCCATTCCGCTTCCAAGCCTTTAATAACATATTGGTCCAGGTTTTCTTTCCTTAATTTCTTCAATTCTTCTTTTTGTTTGATCTTGAATTCCTACAATCAATCAATCAATCAGTTTATTTTTACTTCAACATATAGTAAAGAAAGGGATTTGGTTTATAAAAAGCTTTACCTCAACCTTCCGAAGTATTTCGGATCTCTACCTTCTACTATTATTTTTTTGTAATTTTTGTAATTTTTGTGTGCAAAAGTCTAACCTAAACACCCATTTAATGTAATCAATTTGTATTTTTTCCAATTTCTTTTTCTCTCTCCCCCATCTCTACTATTTGTATTTTTTCCAATTTCTTTTTCTCTCTCCCCCATCTCTACTTCGTAAGACATTACATTTTTTACTAGATACTTAAGCAATATCCATCTTTTCGTGAAATCATTTTTATATTTTCAGATTTTCCCTCCTAGCCCTTATACCTTATTTGCTACAATTTTGTCTTTTTTGCTCATTTTCTTATATGTCCCACATATTCGCCCTTACTGTTAAACTTAAATCCTAGGTATTTAAAGCTCTGTACTTCTTCTAATTCTTTATTTTCCCATTTCCATCTTTTTTTTTCTTTCCCTATTAAATACTAATATCTTTGTTTTCTCAATAGTCAACTTGAAGCTTCTATCCTTAAGGGAACCTGGTTTATAGGGTCAAGATTTTCGAATTTTTTTTTGCTTAATCTATAGTTAAACTATTTAAGAATATATGTCCCTGTCCTGAGGAGGGAAATGAAGAAAACTAATTGGTTTATTCTCTTATGCGTTATGTATTATGTGTTATGCAAAAGCCTGTGCTTTTGCCCTATGTGTTTTGGTTTTGAGGCGTTTATTTCAACGGTCAGTCTTGTTCCGATTCTCGACGAGAAAAAAGCTTCTATTTAACAAAGATTGACAGTTTTAAATATGTATCCAAAAGGCTCAAGAGGTACTTCGCAGCGCATTTCGAAATCGCCGAAAGAAGATTTCATAGCAACCAGCATTCCAAGAATGAAAGTTATAAAGTCTGATATTGAGAAACACCTTACTTCGATCTATGAAGATCTTTCCAATGAAGATCTTTTCACTAGGCGCGCATATACAAAATTCCAACAAATCCTTCAATTCGACTATGTGGCATATCGCTCGCAAACACCTCAATTCGGGCTTTAAAATTGTTCAAATCGCTGCATATTTGGCTACTGGCATCTTTAACGAAGACTACACTGCCATTTTATTAACGATGCAGTTATTAGAAATCAATATCGGCTAGGAGTGCAAAATGTTTGCTGATAATTACGATGCGCAGCGAGTTACGAGAAGGGAGCGGCGCTGAAGCAGCAAGCACAGCTCGTAGACTGGAGCAAATGCAGCGAAACGAGTTTTATGAAGAAACTGAAGGCTTGCAGTATGGCCCTGGTATAGCTGATTAACATAAGATTGCAGTAAGTCACCAATAAATGATATTTTTTTGTACCGCAAACTTTAAATGTCTTTTTCTCGAAATATCATTTTCATACTTTTTTAAAATCTGCAGGAATGATAGAGAAAAAACTAATTGATCAATCGATTTGATTCAAAAGTGTTAGCTAGAGAATGAACAACCATTTTATGTGAACCTCAAACATTGGTAAAAACATTAATTTAAATAATTGTTATTGCATAAAACGGAGGATATTTTCTCTCAAAAATGTCATTTTTTTTTCAAGTGCTAAAAATTTTATGGTTTTTTAACCATGTTCCTGGTTCACATAGAATAAAAATACATGAAAATTAATAATCTTTTTGGTTTTTTTGTTTCAGATAAAAATTGCGGGCTACATTTTTCCCGCAGATTGGCAACTCGGTTGGCGTGGCGCTCTGATTAGAAATACACCATGGTGTCATTTTGCAATTATTTTACAATATAAAAATTTTTTTCATCTTCAAATAAGCAGTTAAATATTGTAAAAGTTTTAGAAACCTCAACTGCATTATTGTCAATAAAAAAATTCATAAAAACCTCCCTTTTTTAGCCTTCTAAACCAGATTCCCCCCTTAAGAATCTCTTTAATGTGTTCATCATATCTAACATTGTTTCTCTATTTTTTACCAATAGGACCATATCATCTGCATATGCCAGTATCCATACCCTAATTCTACCTAACTTTACGCCACCTATTCTTTTTTCCATAATATATATATATATTTACACAATGTGTGTGTGCGTGTGCGTGTGTGTGCAAAGGAGTAAGACAAGGATACGTGTTAAGCCCGACTCTAACTTAACATGTCTTACTTAACATCCTTATCTTACTCTTTTGCACATTCTAAATGTGTTCGTTTTTCCTTCCTCTTGAGCTCCTACAATATTTTGTTATTTTCAATGCGTTTTAAATAAATTATAAATGAGAATATTCAAATAAGAGCAATGTACAAACTTAGCTCCATTATACATTAATTATATATAAATTCTCAAGATATACTATATTATGTATATAATAAAAAACAAGTAAGAACTGATACTGCTGATAATAAAACCAAAATTCAATTATACAATAAGACAAAACAAATTAAACGTATACGCCTCGGTCCTAAGATTAGGATCATCTTTGACATATAATAATTGTAGCTGCAACTTTTTTAAAACATGATTATGCAATTATACAATTTACTGGAGCCAAAACCGTAACTATATGATTGCTATTTTATAAATAAAAGAAGAGCAATGATGAAAAACAATAAAAATGCATCGATATACGATTTTTCTTCGTCCAAGATTTTAATATTGTCTTAATCAAACTTATGTTCTTTAATACGATTTTTAATTGTCTGCTAATTTGTCTAACATAAGAACGTCGTAATCAAGACAATTTTATAAAGGATTCTATTTTATGCTTGCTGATGTAATTTATCTGTACGTAGTTTAATAATGTTGTTAAATCTATTCGAGTCAACCAATATAAAGTACGAAATAAGACATGAATTTTCCGGTAACTTGCAAATGTATGGAATGACAAAACCGATTTGTTAATTCATATTTGAAAGTGTAAATGTATTTATTTATATTAAATCTTTTATGTTTATTTATTAACTATTAATTTTATTAACCTTGGCTGCGCTCTCCAACTCCTCGTGTAGATTCTGTCCGCCCAAAGGATCCATTTTTATTTGTCCGTTCACTGACGATTCTTTGGTCATTATAACACTTGCAATGTGTTCTTCTGCGACGCTATTTAGATATTGTGTTGATTTACGTATAACACGGTTGAATAGTCCGAGTAACTGTGAAGACGGTAAATTCAACTCTTCTGCCAGCTTGTCGACGGTTTTATGTTGCAAACCTAAGCCTAGCAGAATTGCCTAAAAATTTCCATATACTCAGTTATCGCATAAGAAAACGTAGAATTTTTTATGCAGAATGAAAGTATTAGGGACACTTCGAAACAACTTACTGACTGTGCTGCTGAGAAATGAGTATCGTTCATCATGTTTAAGAAGTGTAGGCGAGCTAATGACGGCAATAAATCCATAATTAAATGATAATCTGTCATGTTGTTACTATACATTTGTAAACGCTTCAGATCGTATGATGTGAAGTGAACGTCCAACATTTCTTTGCTCAGTGCTGAAACGAATATTTCCTTTGAAATTTGAATTATTTTTATTAAGATTTTATTATAATTAATCAATTAATTAATTAATCAAAGTTTTCATTGCAACAGATTTTGTAATATAGAAGAATAAATTAATTAATTTTATATTAAATGTGATTATATATTTATGATAAACTAATGATAGATTAATGATAAATTAGTAATAAATAGTAATGAATTTATAACAAATTAATGACGACATAATACACTTACTGACAGAATCTAGTTGTATTGTTTTGTTAACAAGTATGCTCAATGCAAGTGATGCTGTATATGTGTTAAATGCATAAGAAAGCAGACTCAAGAATCGCCGCCGGAAATCGCTCCAATAATCACGCAACCATTCAGAGGCAGTTAGTTCCCCTTGAGTTCTGTAGAGCATGATGCACGTGTGTTCTCCTGTTATGTCATTTGCAGTTTGCCTGAAAGATTACGTTATACATCTAAGATCGTCCAATTCTTAATTTGACAGTAACGCTAATAGTACAATTTTTCATTTTTATATTTATATGTATACGTTATGTATATGTTATTTATATGTATACCTTAAATATACGGGTACGAAATTGGCTCGTTTCCAGAACTTCAGCAGTTGTTCAGTAATCCCGAAAGATACACCGATGTAATCCAATTGTTCTGGAGGTCGCTCGCTTAATTTCAATAATAATGGCGGAAGCGAACTGCGAGGTTCTGTGAAGATAATTAGATAAGTAAAATAATGTTACTTCATTTAATAAAAATTGCGTTAATGGACAGATAAGCATTATGAAGAAATTATTAATAATACGAGTAATATTATAAAATTATACCAATCGTTTCCTCTAGTAAACCCACTGCCTCATCAGGAACATTCTTGATTTCCGTTATCGGTTCTTGCACAACGTCTTCGTTAATATTAGGTAGTTGCATTTCATAATATTGCTTTAATAGCAGCAATGCACGACTACCGTATCCCATCTACAATTAAACATTTTTTAATGGAACAGTATAAATTTCATGTGCATATTAAATGATGATTAATAAAAAAACACGTACTCCGTGATAATCTGGATGCGTAGCAATACGAACAATGCGCGCACCCGCCAATAGTGGAAAATCTTCGTCTTGATATTGCTGAGCGATTGTCCATGGTATTAAATCGCCGGATGCTCTACGACCTCGTGAAAGGCCTTCACTCACACTGGTTTTGCTAACTTCACCTTCCAAGCAAATCTAAAATAAATTTGTATAAAAAATCTATATTTTTTACGGCAATATACATATAATATGGCATGTAATGTGTGCATAAACAAATGAAAAATGTTATTTGTTTAAGAACACAAGAATAATTCGTTTAAGAACATAATTAAATACATGTGTGTGTTGCGAAAAATGTTACTCACTTGCAGAACGACTAGTATTTCAGGTAAAGTCTTTTTATTGAGATCTACAGGTCCCAACAGACAAAATAAATGATGTGCAGGTGCGTCAGACATCATTTGTAAGTCGTTAGGTGTGTTCTAAAATAGATATTAATGAATAATTAGTAAGATTTTGTAATATATATTTTTTGTCTTAAAAATTATATAACGCTTACTTTATAATGCGATGCGACATATAGAGAAACCAATCGTTGTAAGAACAATTCAGAGGCCTTGTGATAAGAGAACAATGTATCCCTAAAGAAAGATTCTTTTAGAATTTTCAAGATAATAATTTGAGATGCTTCATCTTCTGTATATTAATTTTTTAAATCATAAATTATAATTGTACAACGTTTTATAAGTCATTATACGTGTCATAGAATACCTGTTTATGTAATACAATTGACATGTGTCGGGAGGAGGACATCCAGATAAAATAGGTGCGTATATCGTAGCGTTCAAACAAAGTAAATCACATAACCACTGCTCCACGGCATCACTAGGTTTGTAACGGATCGATTCGTCAAGAGTAAGTTCATGTAATTGTCTCCCAACAAGAGTCTTCTCATTTTGCTCCTCATTCTTTCCATGACTGTTTGATCCGATGGTCTGTGTCCGTAATTGCTGTAGCAGTTTGAGTGATAATGATCGGCCCGTACCTTCATATCTATAAAAAAATTGTAATGAATTTGAGATATTTTAATTATTTAAAAATTCCTTTTCTATGATAGAAATATCTTACCCATTTATAGTCGATGCCAGAAATATCAGATAAGGTCCAAGCATAGTTTTGACATAAGGTAGAGGAATTGCTGCTGCTTCGTCGATTACAAGTAATTCTGCTTGATTTAACTTATGTGTGTCCGTTGGATGGATATACTGTACAAAAAGCGAAAGATTAATGTTATTAATTTGTAATACACTTGCGAGTATAATTTCTTATTATATATGACTGTAGCAATTTATTATACATTTCGTCATTGTTTTATCTCTGAAAATAGTTTCATTTTAGAATAATCAATATACAAAAAATTCTTAATTTTTTAACGGACTGATCAGATTTACACACTTGAATTGTTTGACGATGGTCGCGAAATATATTTACGCGCACTGTAGCTTTATTGAATTCAGGATTTGTAGACTGTACTAAACCATAGTCTAGATGTTCCTGATATCCTAAAGCATCAAATCCTATAAAAAAATATATACATATGTATATACACATATAATACACACACACACACACACACACATAAACAAATATAAATTTTATTCACTTTATGCCAATTGTTTTATATGAAATAATTAAATTAATAGACGTACAAAACTTTACTTACCTTTGAACACAAATTCAAAAAGTGTGTTCAAATTTTCTGGAGAAGGACTTGAAATATATATGTTGGAGTATCCAAAAGTAATAGCACCAGCAATGGCGAGTCCTAGTGCAGCTGATTTTCCACGTCCCCTAGCTGCAGTTAATGATACAGTAGACCGTAATGTTTTTTCTGAGATACATTCAATGAACTTCAGAACTGCTTTTGCCTAAAAATATTTAAATGTATAATTAAAAACATGTGCACTACTGGAAATATCTAATTCTTCTCTTATTTCTAATATAGTTTTTATATAATTATGAATTATCAACCAATGTATATTACATAAAATATTTCTCTAATGATTTATCTATGAATTTACCTGATCAGTGGTTTTACAACAATTAATTAATGCAGATACAGGCTGAGTATCTTTTAGATGCTCCTTTAAATCATCTAAACTTGATTGCTCCTCTGATATAGTAGACTTATGCACAGGTTCAATTTTTAGATTGTGAGAAGATATAGACAATACATTTAGTTGGTCATCAACTACTAAACACCGATTACAAGAAGCCAGTGATAATAGAAATCTTTCATTAAATCGACATATGATATCCTAAAATAAAATAATAAATAAATAAGGAAATATTACATTATATTTTAGAATCTCAGATACATATTGGGAAAGAATATATTCATACTTTATGAGCTTCTGTGCGGAACCTCTGATGGACATCCATGTTCATTGTATACAATTGCTTCAAAGAGTTCATAGATTGTAACAAAAATACAATTATTCCACCACCTTCTACTGTTTCAATAGTACGTGCCAATAGATTTGGTGTAATTGCTTCAAAATCCTGTAATTAGGATATCCTGTTGTGATATTATTCATAAGTACATTAACAAGAGTAAAACAAATACATACCTGTAATATACACATGCCATAAGTATTACCTAATATTTTATGTGTTTCATTGTAATAGCAATAACGAATGTTGGTTGAAACAACAAACAATTCAAATGGGTCATCCTCATTAACATCCAATTTACCTGACTTAATTTTTTTCTGTAAAGACTTCATGCGTTTCTTTCTGTGACTACTAAAACCTAGATCTTTTTTATAGCACCATAATACAGAAGGCCTAGCCTTTACAACAGTTTTGGATAACATATGATGCAATAATACCACCTGAAACAATATTTTCTTATAATACTTAAGTAATAATAATAAATGACTGCGAATCTCTTTAATATTTTACAAACACGTGTTTTAACATCCTGCACGTATACTATAGAAGATTCAATCAAATACTTACTTGATCTCTTGCTTTCTCACCGATAACGATGAACATTGTTCTGTGCCCCACAGCAACACCATTTTCTATCAAAACTCGTATACGATTATCTATTTTTTTACGAACCATTTTAATAAAAGATTGATTCACTCAACCTGCTCTACTTCAAAATTATACTGTCACCAAAGAGAAGAAGGAGAGGGGTCATAGGCTGCTTTTAGCCGAGCCTAGGGTTGGGGCCAGAGCACAAACTTCTGCATACAGCCCCTTGCACAATACCAGGCAACAGGCAATAAGAATAAAAATAGACCAATCACAATAGATTATTCTTGTAATAGTCGATTGTGATTGGTCTATTTTTATTCTTATTGCCTGTTGCCTGGCATTGTGCAAGGGGCCTAACACATAATACATAACGCATAAGAGAATCAACCAATTAGTTTTCTTCATTTCCCTCCTCAGGATAGAAATGAAGAAGTCTGATTGGTTGATTCTCTTATGCGTTGTGTATTATGCGTTATGCAGAAGTTTGTGCTCTGGCCTTAAGCCTTATAGGTCTTCTACAATTGGTCTGTTCTTTTTAACTGCACTACTGAACTGGTGCAATAAGTTAAAGTGAGAAAAAATATAGTTGTCTCATTCTAACTTATTGCACTAGTTCCGCAGTGCAGCTAAAAAGAACAGACCATTTAAGCTATTAGTCATAAATTATAACCAAATTGACCACCATTCTTGTAATAGTCGATTGTGATTGGTCCATTTTTATTCTTATTGCTTGTTGCCTAGCATTGTGCAAGAGACCTAAGAATTGGCGAATTATAGTCGATTATTACAAAAATAATTAGCTATAATTGGTCAGTTCTTATGGCTTATAACTTATGACACGTATTGTAGAATGACCTTAAGGCCATTACACACAATGAACGTAAGCAGTAAAGAAACTGACCAATCACAATCAATTATTCTCGTAAGTTTTGAAATGGCGTCCTTAAATTTCGATTGTGATTGATCGATTTGCTTACTGCTTACGTCTTACTGCTTAAGTTCGTTTGTGTGTGATGGCCTTAAGGCTCGTCTACAATAGCTGTAAGAGTAAGGCTGTAAGGCTGTAATGTAAGCTGTCAGCGAATGAAAATATTTCATTTCGTGTCTTGCAACCTTATAGGCCGGTATTCATAGTCAGGTCTTATATTTAAGACCGTCTTAAGTTCATTTTCAGATACCCCATAGCCAATGAAATGATTTGTATAGCATCTGAAAATAAACTTAAGACGGTCTTAAATTTAAGATCCGACTATGAATACCGGCCATAGCCTTATTCTTACAGCTAATGTAGACGAGCCTTTAAAGGCCATTAGTATCTCGTCGGTGCTTTTACCAAACTGCAGTTAATTAATTTTTTTTAGCACCCTGCAAGATTCCAACTAAAACCGCTATAAGAAGAAATAAAAAATGAAGAACAAAGCATGTATTAAGAATTAAAAATTTTATCGAATCTATAAAAATTTACCAGAAGACTTTCCCAATAGAATTATCCTAATATATACATGATCAAAATAACAATATAAATACGCCTTTTTATTATACTAGCAAAATCATTGATGCTACTTTATGATATATAACATGAAATAAATAATAATGATATAAATGAATGTCACAAAACTTTGTACTCTCTTTTTCTCAAGAACTATCTATTTAAAATTGTGTTGAATTCAAACAGAGCATTCAGCGCGAAATTTATGCACTTCCACGTGTCTGAGAGTGCGGTCCTGCAACCGCTACAAATGCTTTGAAGCGTTTCTCTTTCTCGTTCTATTTCTTGGATGCAAGCGAAGAAGAAGAGAGAAGTAAAAACGCTTCGAAGCATTTGTAGCGATTGATGGACCGCACTCTGAGTTATACAACACATCCGTTACGTCATCTGCAGTGCGTTCCGTTTCACCCATATGCGCGTATTTTTTATAGTATACGTGACATAAACTATACATAAATGCGCGCATATGCATGAAACGGAACGCACTCCAAGTTTGTGCCACTGTGCTACATGGCGCGGCGAACTAACCTGCACCTTACATTTGTCGATGATGACGATTTGAAGCATAAGTTGACCCCGCGAATGTGACATGTTGATGTTCCAATTTGTTTATCCGATTAAAGGACATTGACATGCATCATCATCTAAGATACCTACCAATCTGTCGTCATCTCTAGCAGCACGAACTTGATATCTATTTCGAGTTGCACGCCATGCGTTAATCGCTTATTTATAACATCGCTGTGTCGCTTTTTCAGCCGCCGTTTATGAAGTCTCGATACAACGTGCATCGTGAAACGTGTTAAATTTTATTGTTTTCTCTTTGTGTTGTCTGAGTTATGGATGAAATTTGGTTTCATGTTTCTAATAAAATCGAATCGTTGCAGGTAATTTGACTCTTTCGTATGAATATTTTTTGCACGCATAATACTGTATTTTATATAATATTTTTATTTATGAGATCTTCGAATTGAAAAGTTTGCTATTTTATAAGATAAGAATGCTTTCTCACCTTAAATTTAACAATATATTCATCAGACGTTATATGTTTTATTCATAATTTGCACTAATTATGAATTTGTAGAATTTGTAAAAATTATATGTCTACATACATACATATGTATAATATATATTTATTTGTATAAATCTTAATATATTACAAAAAATTTAATATAGTTTCAAGCATCGGTAGCAATTCAAGAAGGACAACAATGGTGTATGCTATGGCTGGCTCAATTCCGTCAATTTATTCAACAACTGTGTAATGAAGAACACACACAGCATGCAAAGGATATTGCACTGCGTGTAGCTACTTCCATACAAAGTAATTGGCAGGATATTCAAATCCAGTTTCATAATACCCAATGGTATACAATAGATTTTTATCGCCAACTTGGAGTCATGTGTGCTAGTAAAGGTATATTAACTGCTATAAGCTATTTTTAATATATTTTCTTGCAACTTTTACTAATCAAATTTACATTTACATCTGCCCAGTATCGAAGAGAGATGTAATGTTTTGCATAACAGGTATAGCTGTTGGCACTGTAGTAGGTTATTATGTGGGAATCAATATGAGTCTGTCTTGCAATGGTCATATGCATATAAAAACTATAACTTGCTATCGTTATGATGGTCTTGAGGTATATCATATATAATTTATCTCTTAAATTTCTTGTACATAGACATTATCTTCCATCATGATTACAGAGTGTGATCATCATGGATGACGTTGAAGTACCAACAGCTGTAAAGCCAAATGAGTTATTGATACAAGTTCATGCCACTTCAGTTAACGTTGTCGATACGAAGATATGTTATGGTTATTCTAGAATTTATAGGAGACTACTTAATTCAGGAGTAAGTAAGCTGTTTCGTAAGTTCAATGTGCAACATATAACATTCGTATGGATATATGTATTTAGAGACAGAAAGGACTACCTGTAACTTTAGGAAGAGATTGCGCGGGGATAGTAGTAGGTGTCGGACGTGATATCATCAACTTTAACGTCGAAGACGAAGTTTTTTTAGCCGTCCCATCGTGGGCTCCTGGCACGATGGCGGAATATATAATCATCCCAGAGATGCAAGTAGCGAAACGGCCTAAATCTTGTAGCTTTATATCCTGCGCTAGTCTGCCATACAATGGCTGCTTGGCATGGGATGCTTTAGTCAATAGATCTGTCATCAAGGAAGGCAACGCCAAAGGAAAGCTGTAATACTCTTAATATTTCTTGTTTCTTTTTGGTAAATTCTCATTTCACTTAGTTGACATTAATGCTGTCTCATTACAGTGTTTTCATTTACGGCGGATGTAGTCCGATCGGTTGTATCCTGACGCAACTGATAAAATTATGGGGTGGTTACGTAATAACCACATGCAAAAAAAAGGCAGTGCCTGTGATGGAGACAATAGGCGCTGACGACGTTATAATTACAGACGAAGATGATATCGAAAAACGTTTGCAGTTATACAAGAGGTATGAAAGTCTAGTACGATTATGAATTTAAGGGACCGAGATTATATGACATTTTTTGATTAATGCCACATCTTTTTCGTAGATTTGACGCGATTTTTTATACCGATAACAATCAGCCGTTTGAAGAACACATTCTGAAAAAGTACTTGAAGCCTAACGGTTCCTACGTCTCTACAGTTCCCGAACAGTTAACGTCGGATTCGTTGGGATTTATATGCGAAAGTATATTTGCAGGATGCGTCAGGATAAAATTGTTGGTTCAGGTATGTTCTAATTCGTCTAAGTATAGAACTACACCAACAAGTCGGATTACTCACACCGAAACATGCTCTCAATTGTAGTACATGTTCGGATTCAACATGCATCAGTGGAAGGAAGGCGCAAAATTGAATGTTGAGTACCTGCGAATCCTGTCTAATTTGGTCAACACAGGCCACTTGCAACCGGTCGTGGGCAGTGTGTACACGCTACACGGTTTCGAACGGGCATTACGTCACGTTTTAGATTCGAACTCAGTCGGTAGTACCATCATAACATTTAAATGATATTTCGTTGTTAATATTAGGAAGTTAACGACATGACTACTCTTCTGTATGATATAATACTATAGCGTGTATAATATTGCCGTGTTATTG
This sequence comes from Harpegnathos saltator, assembly GCF_003227715.2. Classification (NCBI taxonomy): domain Eukaryota; kingdom Metazoa; phylum Arthropoda; class Insecta; order Hymenoptera; family Formicidae; genus Harpegnathos; species Harpegnathos saltator. The sequence goes on from NW_020230136.1 coordinate 177,562, forward strand.
CCACATTATCAACGGACATTCACAACGCTGGTGGTAAAGCAGAAGAGATTAATAGGTAGGTAAGAGACACTTGGTGCTGAAACAAAGACTGATAAACATTATGCAGTGAACGAGTAAACTGAATGCGAACGAATACTCTGACCTTTTCTAAATTACTGTCGATAATTGCGCTATTAAGAACAAAGAAATGTTCATGACAATAAAACGTGACAGTAAATAATAGGAAATGACACGCGGGGATTCAATATTGTGAAGATTTTTTTTACAGAAACACGCGCGACAAATTGACTCTTGTCGCTTATTACGATGGAATATATCATGTAAGGAAGTATACATTGTATATGAATATTACACATTATATATTTTACAAAATAAATAGAAGAAATTATAAGTACGACGTTTATCATTTCCGATTCATATAATTCGGCGTAAGAATTTATAAAAATAAATGTGAGAGATACATCTTACGAATTTTAATTTACGAAATTTACGAAATTGGTGCAGTAACTGCAGTGAATTCCCATTGAATTATATGACGTTTTCATTTCGCTTTACCACGGAATTTAACATTAGTGGATGCCTTAACCTTTTTGGCTGACGTCTTTTTCTCTTCTGTCTATATAACAATACATAGAAACATTTAAATATGAAAATAAATCGAGCGATATACAGGGTGCACGATTTATCTGAAGACATTGAAATAGCTCGAGAACTATGCATTGGATAAAAAAAGTGGTTAATGAAAGTTGTTAGTCTCGAAGGGGGACATCCAATGATACCAAACTCGACCTCCCACCCCACCCCCTGGGGGTGGGGGTTGGGGGCAACTTTGAAATCTTAAATGGAAACCCCCATTTTTTATTGCAGATACGGATTCTACGCCACAAAATACGTAAATTTTGTCCGAAACTTTTTTTTTGATTCGTGATAGATGGCGCTGTAATCGCAAAAAATTATATTTTCCGCAATTCTCCAGAAATGATCATTGGATTGAGAAATAAAAAATACCTGTTCAATATTTTTAAAGAACATAATAAAAGTTATTAAAAAGATAAGGTTCATCAACTTAACCTAAAAGATAAGGTTTACCAACAAGTGCCAACAACTCGTGAAAACATGGTAGAACGCATAAGAAACGCTTGCGCTGAAACTCCCGCAGATATGCTTCTATCTTGTGTACAGTCATTTGAAAAAAGGATCAATAAATGTATTGAAGTTGAAGGTAAAAATTTCGAACACTTACTCTAATTAATTGAACAGTGAGAGGCAAGGGGACTCACATTAAAAAAGCACCCCGATCTATGAGAGGCAAGGGGACTCACATTAAAAAAGCACCCGAAGGGAACATAAAACTATTACGTCCTCGTCGTTGTCCCTGTGTAACGCTAAAAGTAGTTTCTCGGAAGAATTCAACGCTATCTATCACGAATGAAACAAATTGTTTCAATAAAAATTTCACGTACAATCTAATTCTGCAATGAAAAATGTGGGTCCCCATTTGAGATTTGAACGTTATCACCCACCCTACCCCGAGAGGATGGGGGGGGAATAACTTTTATTATGTTCTTTAAAAATATTGAACAGATATTTTTTATTTCTCAATCCAATGATCATTTTTGGAGAATTGCGGAAAATATAATTTTTTGCGATTACAGCGCCATCTATCACGAATCAAAAAAAAGTTTCGGACAAAATTTACGTATTTTGTGGCGTAGAATCCGTATCTGCAATAAAAAATGGGAGTTTCCATTTAAGATTTCAAAGTTGCCCCTAACCCCCACCCCCAGGGGGTGGGGTGGGAGGTCGAATTTGGTATCATTGGATGACCCCCTTCGAGACTAACAACTTTCATTAACCCCTTTTTTTTATCCAATGCATAGTTCTCGAGATATTTCAATGTCTTCAGATAAATCGTGCACCCTGTATATATATATATATATACACGCACGATATGTTCGATAAGTGATTTACCTTTCGCTTCGTTGGAGTAGGATTTGGTAAGATTTTAAAGAATGAATCAAGTCTGCCTTGCGTAGACGTGTTCCGAGCTTTGTGAAGTTTTTTAGCGCCATTTCTAACTCGCTCCTCGTTGAACTGCTTGTCACCGCAAAGAAATTTCACCAAATCCTCCTCATCCGGTTCGGACCACTTTAACTTGCGAAGTGAAAAAGTACTTAATATGTTATGAACTTGATAATGCCATATTATTTATACAGGGTGTTTAAAAGCTTATACAGACGAAAGTTGGAGATAGATTGGGTGTAGCCGAGAAGAAAAGTCATGTACCATAATGTCAAATTGGCAATAGTTATCGAGTTATTAATTGAAACATGTGAGCCAATGAGCGCGTAGAGAGCGCTGGGTGGCCGCCTTTTGTCGCTTGCGCTCGCTCGCTCGCTCCTCGTCGCGCGCGCTCGTCTCTTGTCGCTTACGGTTGCCTCTCGCCGCGCGCGCTCGACGCCTATCGACGCTCGTTGACTCCGCCTATACCAAATGTTTACGTGCTTACCGCGGCCGCCCAGCGTTTTCTACGCGCTCATTGGCTCATATGTTTCAATTAACAACTCGATAATTATTGCCAATTTGACATTATGGTACATGACTTTTCCTCTCAGCTACACCCAATTTATCTCCAACTTTCGTCTGTATGATAAGCTTTCAAACACCTTGTATAGAGGAAGACGAGAAATCATTTGATATTTGAATTACCACAATGTCATCAGCATTTGATACTTCTGGCTCTTGAAATAATAATCTTGCCTCCTTGTAATTCCAATCTTCTGGCACAGGAAACTTCTTAGTATCTATATTTTCGATTATTTTCTCAAGAGATTTGTGATTCTTTATTAATTCTATCGCCCTCTTCGGCCCGACGCCTTTGATACTGCCGGTATAATCGCAACCCAACATAATGCAGAGATCAATGAACTGTAAATGATATGCCACATCATAGCAATTGAGAGAAAAAACGCCATTATTGTTGAATAAGAATGCATACCTCATTGTGATTTAACTCCAAACCTCCAAGAACTTTATCAAAATGAATTTCTTGCACAGGCAATTTTCTAGCTTCACTAAAAGTCAAACGGCGAAGCAACACATTACAGCCAAAAGTGAGTGCGTCCATATCCTCTGTAGCAGTAGCAAAGACTTTACCAGCTTTTACTAAAGCAGCACATTGTGCTTCAGCCTCACAAGGAGCCTGTATGAAAGATATTGATTATAATATAATAAAGAAACCAAGATTGAACTCACTTAAGTGCTTACATCAATATAAGGTATCCCCATTAATTTAAGTAATTGTTTAGCTTCTTCAGCATGTGTTTTTGTAACTTTAACTAATCTTCTATTAAATTTGTCTATAGCTTCTGCATCTCCTTTAATCAGAAATATCAGCTATGAGAATCTTCTACGATTTTCTTCGCGAAATATAGTAAATTCAAATCATTTGAAAGATAATTACAGTGGTATTAAAACATATATATTGTAAATAGTTATTACCATCTTCCTCTGCAGCTTGCAAAAGTTTCTGTGCTTCATCTCTTCTCTCAGCTCTCTTAGCTAATTCTCCACCTTTTAGATTTGGAGGTTTTCCATCAAACACATATACAGGCTTTATTCCCTGTTCTACCAAGCGAATGGTACGATAAAATATGCCCATTAAATGACTACCCAACAAAAATGAATCATTGACATTAACATTTGACATTAGTATTTGATTATTCTATAACGTCAATTTGAGATTTATAACAAGAAATCATTGTATAATCATGAAATATACCTGGTTGTTTCACCATCTACAGTAGTCAGCTGAGCTCCTTCGCTACGTACAGCTATGAGAAACTGATATAAGCACATGGACGCATCAATAGCTATTTTGCGACCTGAAGTGCAAAATAAAAAATTTCGATATATTAAACATTAATAATGAAATATATCTAATAGTATAAAATATGTTGGAAAGGATATTGATGAAAAATAAATTATTAATTTATTCCTAACAGTATATTATTAAATATGGAATATAAAAAATACATACCAAAATAATGTTTCAATTCTCTCTCTTTTATAGCTTCTGGAGCTATATCTGCTATTAACTTCGATAATCCTAAAATACCCATATTAGTTCAATGTTTATTATGTATGTAAGAAATATCCCATCACACGGCAGACATCTTCTAACAGACGACTTGCTTTCTCCCGCCAATTTGTGTAGCATGGAATAAAACGATGAGAAATTTCATGTATAATATGAAACTTGAAAATAAAAAGGCGTCTATTTTATTGTCAAGTAAAATTCAATAAGAATTGTAATTTTTCGATAAAAATGATGATAATAAAATAATTAAAAAAACATCATTTAAAAGATAAAGGAGTCTGACTTGTTATTGGTTTCTACTACGATCCGAAATCTTCGATAAGGGCCGGTATTCATAGGCCGTGTTCCAAAATTCACTGCCAGCACTGAAAAGTTATAGTTTGCGTAACACAAACTATATATTTTCAGTACTGGCAGTGAATTTTGGAACATGTCCATAATCGGTATTATGGCTGCGTTCCGAAATTCACCGCCAATACTGAAAATACATAGTTTGTGTCACGTATATTATAGAATTTCAGTGCTGACAGTGATATCGGAACGCAGCCTATATTTAAGACCGTCTTAAGTTTATTTTCAGATGCTGTACAAATTATTTCATTGGCTATAGAATATCTGAAAGTGGAGACTTTGAAACGAATTATCCTCCTCAAAATTTGACGATATTTTATATAGCTAATGACTTCTACACATAGGATGCGGCAGCGCGTCAACACGGCAACGCGTTGACCAATCACAGTCTTTCTTTTACAGTTATATAACTCATATCTCTGGAAAAGAAAGATTGTGATTGGTCAACGCGTTGCCGCGTTGATGCGTTACCGCGTCCTGTGTGTAGAAGCCATAATATGTTTCAAACGTCCAATATTTCTCACTATTATAACTCAGTATAACGAGTAATTAAAAAGTCTATTTTCAAATTTCTATTTGTATGATGAATATAGATGAATTCTCTTTTTATTTTAATTTTCAATACGACAAATAACCCGATAATCGAATTTAAAGAAAAAATAATCGAAAAGGATAATTATCGATTCATTTTTTGATACATACACGTGTTGTAGATCTTAACCTATAAAAAGCATTACATGCTTTTCATTCCAATATATGTTTATTCAGAGCAAAATGAGAAATAATTGTGATTTAATAAAAACTATTGAGGATGATCAAGAGATAACAGATTATTCAGAAAAATCGGACGAAGAAGATGATGTAAGTTAAAGTGAACGTTTCCATTTTTAAACGTTTTTATTTCTTATAATAATACTTTGTTGATAGATACAGATTAGATTTAGTTTAATTTAGGCGTTGATGTTCTCTAAATTTTTATTTTTTTCTTCAACCACAATGTTCTCTAAATTTTTATTTTAGTATCAACCACGAAAACAAAAGAAGAAGGAAAGTAAAGATTTTGATAGTAATTTTCAATTTATAAATAATGTTGCTGAATATAATCAAGATACTTGGAATGATCTAAAAAAATATATTAAACGGAAAGCAACAACAAAACTAGATGACAAAATAAAGAAAATTAGAGAGCAAAGCAACAATCAGGTATGTGCATAGCTACTTTTGCATAGGTGTTTTAATTGCTTGCAAAAATTTAACATCATATTGATTGTTTATTTTTCTATAATAAATTAAAAGCAATCTATTATTAAATAACTTTTAGGTTGGAACAGATGATCTTATTAAAGTTGAAACAGAAGTAGATCAGGATGATGATTCTGTTCTGTTATCTGAAGATGATCTTAAAAAAGGTATATTAAATCTATATAAATATAAATCAAATTTATTTGTGAAATTTCTAGTTTTATATGAAATATAATTTTATATGGAAATATGAATTTTTATTTACATACAAAACATTATATGTTAATTTTATTTATATGTTTTGGTTATGCAATTGCAGATTCTTTTAAAACAAAGGAAAAAAAAGGAAAAAGGAAAAATTCTACTAAAAAGAAGGATGAGGAAACTATTGACTTTGAGGAATGTACAAACTTTGAAACTGATGCTACATTCTATCAGATGAACTTGTCTAGGCCTTTACTAAAAGTATGTAATATATATTATAAGCATATAATATATTATCATATTTTGTTATAAAATAACTATTGAGATAAAAATAAATATATAACAAAATACTAATTATATAATGGTATAATACTGAATAAATTTATGAATTTGCAGGCAATAACAACAATGAATTTTTTGACTCCAACTCCCATACAAGCTGCTACTATTCCAGTAGCCTTAATGGGCCGTGATATATGTGGTTGTGCAGCAACAGGAACTGGCAAGACTGCAGCTTATATGCTTCCAACTTTGGAAAGATTAATGTATAAGCCATTGGATGGGCCTGCTGTCACACGAGTTCTTGTACTTGTACCCACCAGAGAGTTAGGAGTGCAAGTTTATCAAGTAACAAAACAACTGTCTCAATTTACATCAGTAGAAACTGGTTTATCTGTTGGTGGATTAGATGTGAAAGTACAAGTATGTAATTGTTTATTATAAACTTTATAAGTTGTTGAATATAGAACCAGGTAATATCAGTTTTTTTATATGTTTCTCAAATATATTATTGCAGGAGAGTATATTAAGAAGAAATCCAGACATTGTGATAGCAACACCTGGAAGATTGATCGACCATCTAAGAAATACACCTACTTTCTCACTGGATATTATCGAAGTACTAATTTTGGATGAAGCTGATAGGTAAAATAAAAATTTTGAATTATATAACACAATAATAACAAAATATGTATGTATTATATTGACAAAACATCAATATTTTCTTGATTTAAGAATGTTAGATGAATACTTTGCTGAACAAATGAAATATATTGTGAACCAATGCTCAAGAAGTAGACAGACTATGCTTTTCTCTGCTACTATGACTGAAGAAGTCAAAGATCTAGCTGCGGTGTCTCTCGACAAACCTATCAAGATATTTGTAGATAGCAATCAAGACGTAGCTTTCAACTTGCGTCAGGAATTTATTCGGTGAGTAAAAGTTGATTATTATCTTTCATTGCTGAAACTCGCGTTATACGAAAATTATATTCGCAGTATACGTAAAGAGAGAGAAGGAGATCGCGAGGCAATATTAGCGGCCTTAATCTGCCGAACTTTTCACGATCACGTTATGGTTTTTGTACAAACGAAAAAACAAGCACACAGATTGCATATTTTATTAGGACTATTGGGAGTAAAAGTAAGTAAATTATTATAAGTAGTATTTATAATAGTCGGCAGTACTGTATTAAATAATTTATGTATTTAATAATTAGTGGGACAATTTGCATTGATTTCGTTTTTATTAATATTCTAAAGGTTGGGGAGCTTCATGGCAATCTCACGCAGCCACAACGATTAGAAAATCTGCAGGAATTTAAGGATGAAATAATCAACATTTTGATAGCAACCGACGTTGCTGCAAGAGGTTTGGATATAAGTGGTGTAAAGACTGTTATTAACTTTGTGATGCCTGCTACTCTTCAACATTATATACATAGGTACAATCATTGAAAATTTTAACCAAGGCATTCTCATGTACATATTGGAGCTTATAAAGAATATTTATATCTGTTATTATATTAGAGTCGGGAGAACTGCGAGAGCAGGACGTGTGGGTGTTTCTGTATCGTTAGCCGGCGAACAGGAACGTTCATTAGTGAAGGAAGTTATCAAACGAGCAAAGAATCCAGTGAAGAATAGGATAATACCACCGGATATAATAGAAAAATATAATAAAAAGTTACAATCTCTGGAGATAGACGTGGAAAAGATATTGCAAGAGGAAAAGAGCGAGAGAGAACTAGCCAAAATTGAGAATCAGGCGAATCGTGCTGAGAATCTACTCAAAGATGTAGAGGAGAGGAATCATCGAAGTTGGTTCCAATCTAAGAAGGAAAGAAGGATGGAGAAAGGTGATGTGTTGTAACGTTTTTATTATGATATAATATTACACACTTCCATAGTACAGTAATGTGCAATTGTGAATTGACCAATGATCTTGTGCATCTACAGAAAATCTTCGATTAACCGAGAGACCGACTAATAAGAAAAAAGACCGCGAAAAAGAACCTATTAATATAGTGGAAGATAAAAAGAAGAAGGCACAAAATGAACCTAAAAAAGATACAGCTGAAGATAGAGCCAAAAGAGAATTAGACAAGATTGCCGCTTATCAAGCGCGTTTGGCTAAGAGGAAAAACAAGCCAAAGAAGATTAAAACAATTATGGATGAGAGTAACCGTGATTTCTCTAGGAAAGGTATAGCTTTTCGTATTGTTTAATGACATCGAAAGAACTGCTAATTCCAATACGATTTATGTTATTTCAGGATCACTGAAACGATCGAGATCATCTTTCGTCGACGATTTAACCGACACGAGCAAGAAAAATGTTAAAAGAATGCGTTATGAGTAAGTATACTCAAATATGTATGTACTTCTAGAGACTATCTTTTAATAAACCTGTGAAAGATATGGTATAATATAATTTCCGTTTTTTCTTATTACAGAGCAAACACTAGGAATAAAAATGCGCAACGTAAAAATAAGCCCACAAGGGGAAAGGCCAACAAAAAATCACTTAAAAGACGTTAACTTTGTAATATAACTTAATTATATATTGTTATGAATACATGTAAGACAGATTACTTAATTTGTGTTTTCTTTTTTTATTATAGAACCATTACAATACGCCATACGTCTCACAGATTGACAGATGAATAGCACTGATTAATTGATTGTTTAATCAGATTATGTATACTTTTCATAGTCTATGACCTGTTTGAGAAAATTGCAGTACCATGCCGAGATCGTATACATTCGCAAAAATATCACTTTAACAGTATCAATGCTAATGAAAGAAACTTAATACTTGATAAATAGTATATATAAGTTAAATAATACGATATATTATTAAATTAATCATATATCTAATGATAATGGGCAGGAAATTATTAAATACATACATACATACATGTGTATATGTATGTGTGTGTGTGTGTGTATTAAATTTAGAAAAAAAAATTATGCAAAGTTTCAACGTGCATTGTACTGTAATTTCTATGAAGAGGTAACAGGTATATGTTAATTCTATAATAATATTTACGTAATTTCACTCATCCATCATCATTCATGAATTCATGCTCAATCTTCATTCACATCTCTTCGAATTTAATATAGTTGAATGTATAAGTTTAATAATCTTAATGCTGAAAATCGAGAAATCAACTTTAGAACCTAGGCCCATATTTTAATTATTTAAAACTCTGTTCAAATTCGTACCCAAAAGTCTCTTCTACCTTTTTCGGTTATCATACGTTATGCTTATATAGTATATGTTTACATTCTTAATAAATAAAAGTCAAATAACGTGTTTCTGTGTAAAAAGGTTGTAAGAATTACACATATTTATCAATATAAATTGAGGTGTTACACAATGATCTCTTGCAGACGACATACAATTTTAATTTTATGTTTATTTATAAATACAAAAGTGTCGATGGTTTCCGCAAATTATCGCAATTTTCGTTTCTATCGTTACACACAGATCCTATTCGATTTGCAATGAGAAATCAACGTGATGAAGTAGCGACAGTATGTATAAATATTACTTATTTATAAACGAAAATTGCTTATTACCGTTATAATGTAACATCAATATATTCATATATAAAGTACACGGGAACATTAAAGCTGTTCTCATGTGTGACCAATGATTGATTTCGAAAAATTCTTATATATTTTATAAATTTAGACACACAACACACACACTTAATCTCTGATTAGGCGAGCGTAATAAAAATACACCAAAGTATTTCAGCCGATCATATCTTGTTAAGATTCTGTAGGGACAATATTTCATTAATTAATTGCAGGTATAGAAGAATTTTGGATACAAATTCGAATCAAACAATTATACAATCTTACGATAAGAGAATAGTGAGTCAGTGTAAATTGAGATAGAAGATATTAACGGCAACGTGCGTGGAAAAGAAAAGTTATTTCAAGCATTCAGACTTCGATTAATTTTTATAGAACACCAGTTTGATTTAATATCGATTCCGTGACGATGCATTTCTTATGTATAAGAAGAGAGACTGTCTATTAAAATTATTGTCTATTAAAATTTTTGTGCAAAAAAAAAATCATTCAATGCGAATCAATCAAATCTACGTTAAATTCGCTAGAAAATGAAACAAAACATAACTTTAAGTAAATACTTGCAGAAATTACATCATTCAGTTGGAAGTTATGGTCTTATCGTCAAATTTATAAATACGTTTCTCTTGACAAAGTGACTGTGTCCATATAAATTCTGGTAATAATCACGGCTAAAGACTATGGTGATAATGATAATACTCATATTATTAAAAATCAACCATCTCGGATCATAAATGTGACAGTCACACAATTTTTAATCTAATATGTATCGTTCACGCAACAAAACTAGTATCCTTTGCAGTTTATAAAGTGACGATATATTCGATACATCTGGATATATTTCTCTTGAAGAAAAAAAATGGATTTGCTTTATTCATTTGTCAATGAAGTATGTTGACAATATTGTTATGTATATATATATTTATTTATTTATATATATATATATATGCTTGCTGTCTCTAAACTGAATGCTATTTTTTTTATTAGCAAAACAACGACGCGACAGCATTCATCAGAAATTTGCGAAGTGAAGACATAAAAAAGATCCTTTTATCCATTTTATATAGTGTAAAAGTGAACAATATAATGATCAAATGCCACTCGAATAAGAGTTCCAATTCAAGGAATCCATATATGTACTTTGTAAAAAATGTCCACTCCGACTACACGACTATCCGAAAAAATTCGTCATTAGTTATGTGATGCGTCGTATAATTCATAGAAATAATAGGAAATATACGCATTCGTATATTTCAATTTTGATATAACGAAATAAACGCATTCGCAGGTCCATATGTTCTCAGCGAGAAATTAACAGACTCTTTGTCCTTTTTCTTTGCGTTTTTCCGTTTTACCCACAAGTTGCAAGTCCGTTGGACTTTCTGGATTGTAAGCCTACACGCATTAATTATCATCTGACATTACTGTCATAATCTTAACATCTTATACTCTAGAAATACACGAACGACTTAGGTTTATTAATTGTACATAACCAAAATATTCTGTTTTCTAATTTGTAAAGTATCTTTTAGATTCTTTAATTTTTCTCATCTTCGCACTTTTTATGTCTTTCCCTATCCCATTATCCCCAGCGTATAATATTTCAATCACTGAATTATTTATTTACTTTGTCCGACTCTCTTAATGCCCTTTTTGCCGGTGGTTCCTCGATCTGAAATGCGAAGAGGCGAAAAATTAGAAACATTGCAGTCGTATTACTGAGAAAATTTAGAAGTTAGGAGATTAATCTACCTCTTCTTCCAAGCCAGGTAGCTGAATTCTGGTTTCTGATGCTTCAGCAGGCTGCAAATATATATTTAACTGAATGAACCAACCAACATATTTTATGCATTTGTGCACTCCAATAATAGCATGTTTAAAAGGAAAATCTTTTAAAGACGCGTGTAACATTATATTCTAACACTACATTAAAGAGATGTTACCTGTGCATCGATACATTCCACTTCTCCAACTTGTAGCTTGAAATCATAGTTATATACACGCGAAGAATTAAATAATATCGATATTACTTAAATAATAATTTTAGTGATATTAATATAAATAAGAAATAAACTCAATGAATTACCCAAGGATCATAATAATATTGTTCCGAACATCAACTTACCCTTGCATCTGTTTCGTTAGGTCCGATCCCTACTTCCTTCTGTTGTTTGGACTTGGTCCTGCGTTGTGGTCTGTCGCTGACTGAATGTGTATTGTGGAATGATCCCTTCCCCTTTGCAGTCGTCATGTTCACTTGTAGTTCCGTGGGTAAGTAATTTTTGGTGTTGCTCAGCATCTCGTCCGCCGTACGTTTGAAGTACATCGTGGGAATTCGCGTCTCACTAGGAAACTCCTTCATGTCGAAATTGGTGGTCTTCGTATATATTACGTTCATGGCCAAATCACAGACGGCCCACAATTTCTGTACAATAAAAACGAAAGTCATTGACGCAAATAATCGCTCGCGAATAGTCGAAGCTATTTAATTTCTGATAATTACGTAGTTCATGTCGTTGTCCTCGGGTTTCAATGCGTCTTTGTGACTCTTCATACGTTCCACGAGATTTTTGTAAAATCCGTAGCAATAATACTCGTTTTTCGTGATAAGAGGTTCTAGTATGAACCAAAGACATTGTTGAATGATCTTTAACTGGCTCACCATAGTGTGACTCGTGAATTCGGGGTCATGTGCAAGGATAGGTACCGCAAAAACCAGCATATAATCTGGCAAAATATGGGGCAATTGACCTGCAAAATAACGAAGCAACGAAATGAATTCTCAATTTGCAATTATGAAAGTATTGTTTGTGTCTTAATTATTTTTTATTTTTTATTATTGATTTATTTACCCATGGCCCGTTCAACGGTACCCAAGGAGAGTGTTTTCACATAATCCCTTCTTTTGTTTATGTCTGTTTGCATATAAGTTTTCAATACACACTTTAATCTTTTATCCTGTTCCTTGCCAGCTAAGGCGTAATATCCCATGAAATCTAGTGGCAGGCATTTGTTCGGAATTCCTCTTCCAAGGCCTTTGTGCAATTTGCTGCCGAAAGCTTCCCTAACTTGGGAAACTTCATCCTGAAATTACCAAGCCAATATTTAATCCTCGTACATGAACATATTAAAATTATTATATCGCATATGACAAAGAAAAAAATACTATCTTTAACATACCACCATAAGTTGTGAAAGATTATAAAATTGTTCCGCGGTGAACTGATCGCCGACGCCTTTCTGCTCGCATATCTTCAACATCGAACAACCCGCTTGCAATCGCAGCCAACTCATTTCAGCCTTGCTGAGACGTCCCTGCTGCAGCAGATCTCCCTTGTTCACCACGAAGGCATTCAGCATTCTAAACGTCTTTTGCGCTGATAGCACGTCAGTTTTCAGTCCTAGCAACCAGCGCGCCATGCACTTCAACCCTTCCAATCTGCATCGTGTTTCCTCGGGCAATTGATCCTCCCTGCACCAATCTCCATCGATAGCGACGGCGTTTTGTTCGCTGCTCTCCTTCACTAGTAACTCTTTAACTATCTGCGGGAGAAATTCATCGTGAAAATGTGCTAAGCGCAATGACAATATGCCGAAAATATTAAGGAGAATATATATAGAGTGTATTATTGTGTACTTACTTTTCTGGAGACCATATTCTTTATTTGTACTTGATATTTCTCTGGCAAATTATACGCTATGTGACCTAACGTGACTATAGACGTTCGATAGTACTCCGACGTTGGCGTCAGAGTGTTCTTAATTCTCTCGATGATCTCAGGGAAAATTGTGTCGTGTATGTTGGTCATGTTAACGAACAAACATCGCACAGCCTGCTTCGCCTGCTTCGGCGTGCCCGTTTCAGCGAAGGTTTTGCATATCGGCACCATGAGATTCATGATGTCCGGTGCTACGTCGCATAAAGGTTTGTATTTGCCCAGGAACGTGAAAATGGAGAGAACCAACGGTCCCACCATCTCGTCTTCTAACTCGAGCAGATGGACTAGTTGCATGAGTATATCGTTGTGCAGGAAATGCGGGCCAAATACAAATGAAAGCATCTGAAATATTTCGGTTAGAGTATCTAAGCTTCTCCTGCAGTTAAATGCTAATTGTTTTCAATAAGTTTACAATTGGTCTTAGTGATGAATTTGCCTTAACATTTAGCTTTGGAATACGAATGTGACTTACCACAAGTAATCTTAGTCCCTTTTCCCCAGCATTGTTCGGATTGAGACCAACCTCTTCTATCACGTTGCCTCCTTTCAAACAGTCCAAGACGTACCCGATCAAAACCTAATTCGATCATATACATATGAACATTAATAAACATTACTTCGCAAATGATGCACATAAAACTGTTCTTGAAACTGTTTCTTAAAATAAAATACTTACTCGAATCGCTTCTTCGTCAATCATGACGGAACTTACTCTCTCGAGCAGCATTTTAATCGTATTGTAGTACAAATTAGTCATAACGGGCTGTCCCAACTTTTTAAGCACCATACTTATTGTGTCGGCGCATTCCTTGCAAGAAACGTTCGGTTGCACGATTGTTTCCATCCCTTGCAACAAAATGGTGTCCTTCCTCATGTGAATGCTAAACTTCTGAAGGAATTCTTGCACCTTCGTGGGGTCTGGCAAGAAGCGCGATATTTGATGAACCTTCGTTACCAGCTCGTTCGTAATATCCGATTTCTTCACAATATCTAACCACTCGACCACTGCTCTTCGTACACTAAAGTATACACGATGATAAATAACAATTTGATGATTATAACAAAAAACCTTTATGATAACCGTAAGAAAAGAGATATATGCAAACACATACGCAAGCTGATGCTTCTGAAGTTCCACGAAAGCTTTAGAAGCGTGATCATCGATTGTACCTAAGAGATGGTATAATTTTTTCATTCTCTCTTCAGCTGGAAGCTGATAAGGTACTAGACATGTGTTCAGCAGTCTCTCTACTAATAGTCTGTCTTCCATGCCTGCCATATAATAGCCATGCAATATTTTATCTTTTATCCAGGTTACCGCCTTCTTCGTGGCTTGCGGTACATCCGCATCGTTCAGATGTTTCTTGTATATCATTGCCAGACCAGACATTGCTTCTTTTCGTATTTTGAACTAAAAAAATATATGTATATACGTATAATAGTTGATAAACATATTGATATTATGTAATTAAATGAATGACCGATGAGGCTCAATGTTCTACCTTTTTATCTAGAGTCCTTTCCTTAACAAATTCAAGCAAATCCTCACTGTCGGAGACAACTTCAAAATCTTTCCTGGCAGTTGTCACTATAGCCATAACTACTTCATAGCGGACGCTCTCATCGGCATCGTGCTGCCTCATCTTCAGAGTTTCCGTGATATCCTTCCTCAATTCAGGATGATTTAGTAAGAAATGCATCGAATACTGTACGCACTTAATACGTATGGATACGCTGATATCGTTGAATCGTCCCAGAAACGCCCTCCACAACTGAGTGTACTGTACTGCTAATTGCGAACCTTTCTCAGAGAACATTCTCGCAAGTAATGCCACAGCGCCTAATCTCTCAGTCTCGGAAGAAGATTTCAGTTTACATTCTAGCTGTGGCAGGACGGACAGCAAGACACTCGGACATATGTGATTCAACTCGTAAATCAGGTCGTATACCTTCTTGCAAATTTGCAAATTCTTCTCTTCCTTGCCCAGAATCAAGACATGATTGAAAAACTATAAAATGTAAAGAATGACATCAGATATCAGAATCAAAAATTCGTATTTTTAGTACGTTCCTTAGCTTCTTTAGAAGAATCTTTGATACTCTCTAACTACTCACCGCTTGTATATATGGTTCTAATGTATCACTACACTTGATTACCAGCTCTTTAGCGAGCAAATACGCATTCTTCTTCTGTGTCTTATTTGGCTCTACAATGTTCATTAATATGATATCTAAAAGTTCATTACTGACAATGTCCGATTCGGTAATCAGTGGACATAAAACGTCCAACATGAAGCTTTTAACTTTGCCAGAATGTTCATCGCTAGATATATAATAATAATTATGTAGTATTGTGAAAATCTTAGTAATAATATATAATGTTAAATCTTAGTAATAATATATAATATATATACAATATAATATATATTGTTCTTCTTTATTCTTAAATTATACTCACTTGACTATTCTAAACATGAGGGAAAACAGTGCACAGAAGATCTCTTGGCAATCTTCTAACTCAAAACACATGTTGAATGATTTTACATAAGCTAAATTCTCAAGCAGATAGAAATACCTCTTGAAAGCAGGATCTTTCGGGTCTTTCAAACCCGCTAGTTGTTTAATAAGAAATAGAAATATTGTTTTGACCTAAAAATATCGTATCAAGAGTGTTAATATTAAATTGATCAAACCAAATAATAATTCTTACTAGATTCATCTATAAATAATAAATCGTTTCAACTGTAATTATAATTCAAATTATTACCTGATCGGCATCTTTGTAAGGAGCTTCTGGAGCATATACTCTTAAAACATCCGCGATGCAGCAGGCAATAAGCAGTTGCACATCTTTGCTCTGATGCATAAGGAAGTGTTCCTCTGCCAAATGTAACGCAAGTGGAATGTATTGCTGGTACATTCCCTCATCTTGTCCCATAGCTTGTAGTGTATGTGCTAGTGTCTGGATATTTATTACATTTTATTGTATTTTGCACATAATACATATATTTACTATATATGAATAACATGCTTTTATTATACCTTAAGTCTTCTGATCAATTCATCTGGACCTAAATCTTCAGTAACTGATCTACACCCTTGTGGGTATACAATTTCCGACATAGTGGCGGCTATGTTAACCAACCAAATGTAACAAATATTTTATCCTTAATATATTCTAAAACACAGTCCAAATTCTGCAACATGAGAATATCTATTAACACATATAATTTTGTATAGTATTGTATAGTATAGTTTTGTATTATACTATTGTGTAAAGAAAAACATTTTTATCATGCATGATTGATTTTTCTCAGTAGTATTTACTTTATAAGTAGTTAATAAAATCTATATCAAGTAATGAATCAATGATATGTTATCCCATATACATACAATTTCTAAAAACAATCTTATTTCAGACAAGTTATATATTTACAAAAAATATATAGTATGTATAAATTTATATAAGATTATAAGATTGATATATTACATATATTTTAAATTGCTATAAAACATATAACAAGTCATAAATTATACAACATATTCAATACAGAAAGTCACATCTTTTGTAACAATAAAAGTTAAGGTAAGGCAATTCTCATTATGTTTCTTAGAAATAGAAGTTGGTAAATATATAGATTATGATTTAATATATTTTAGAAGAAAAACATCAATGTGGCAATAACATAAACACTAAAGCAGACGATATCTGACAAAAAAAGCTATGACTTTTCTGCAGAATAGAAAAATCTCTTCAACACATCCAACATATTTTGCATAAGATATTAAAATAAGCATACATTTCATTTTGTGAATACTCAAGCGGCATACTAACGAAATAAAACGCTGAATTCAATTGAATGTCATACCAATGTGTTAACAGGTGTACTAATTATTAGGGGACCGTACGACCGTTGATCCCACAGCTTCGAGGTTATGTGCATTCGCCGTGCACGTATACAAGCCACGACGTAAACAAAATTCACGCGTAACGATGTTCATGAGAGACTTTTGGGGACGAAAATGTCGCGCCGGGACAAGGAACGAGCTGTATTATCGTGCTCGAACATTACCTCGAGATATGCATAAGCACCGCAGGGCCCGTGGCACTCAAAATATCAATAAAGCAAATATATCCGATGAGAGTGCACAACACTGTAAGTCGTTTCTTTCGAGATACACACGGGCGACCAGCCCCCAGCTTTCAATTTCGTGATATACTAAGTGCGCGCGTATCGCCTACGACGTAATTTGCGTGATTTTCTGTAAACACTTGGCATGGTAAGACGACTTGGACGTCAACGATGAAACGGTGGTGAAATAGTCCCTCGTAAGCGGTTAAGCGTGTCAAAGGACGCGACAGCGCAATCCGATCGCCTGAAGTTACCCGCGTACCGCGACGACTATGGCGATGCGACGCGACAAATTTGATTGGTGGACGCCACGTCGTGTTGTATAGCGTCGTATACCATGAAGTTCATCACTATTCCTCCTAAAGTCATCTCGAAATCGAAGTTTTTATTATGTATTCTCATGAATCGCCATGTTGTCGTCGCTCGAACAACGAAATATTTTTTAACACATATTTCGCGTTAAATTAGAATATTTGTAGATATGTGTTTCTAAAGACTATATCGTTTGCTATTTTCTTACATTGGTCCATGTTCTTGACAAATGTCGCATACGATATTTCACGAATGTCACTAGATATCACGATTCTCACAATTTTTCACTTCACAATTTAATTGGCTGAGAATCGTGATATCTAGTGACATTCATGAAATATCATATGCGACATTTGTCAAGAATACGGGCTCTGTTTTATTTTTTTCTCACACATCTATTTTATTGTAAAATTCATACATTGTAGAATTCATCCGACATTTAACATATGACATCTAATATTCAATAGCAGAATTAGATTTTTCGAGACAAAAATATTGCAAACTAGAATTAGAAAGTAAATTTTGAATTAGAAATCGGATATTATATGTCGGTGTCGTGCTTAAGCCAGCTGCACACGGTGCTTATTTTCATGCTGGATTGCTTGCTAGATGAAAATATCGCGTTCTGATTGGTGCATTTTCATCCATCTTCGAAAATGTACCAATCGAAACGCAGTATTTTCATCCAACAAGCAATCCAACACGAAAACAAGCATCGTGTGCTGCTGGCTTAAAGCCTGTATCAGATTTTGGATTGAGATTGAGATTGGATTGAAATTTGACCAATTGGAAAAGAGAAAATAATCTCAAATAAAAAACTTAGCCCTGATTGATTAAATTTCAATCCAATACTCAATCCCAATCCGTAGTCTGGTACGGGCTTTAAACAAAACATATGTAGAAAATTCCGACATGTTATCACATTCGTTATTATTAGCTTCGTATTCATCTAAATCAATCCTCTTCCTCTCTGCAACAAAGAAATATATAAATTATTCATTCACTAATATAAATTGCATATAATAAGCAATATAATTCATACTTCTTTGCAATTCTTTGTACTGCAAAATATCTGATGAAACGATTGCAAACTTTTTTTGTTAGGAGAAAGGATTCTTGAGGATTAGAAATTTTTCCGTTTTGCTTCCGTTCCGTTTTAGTTCCGTGCTTTGGGGAACTAACCCATCAAAACCGGAACGAAATTAAAGCGGAGTTACTCTGATTGGCTACCTTCCACCATATCTCTTTTTCGTAACTGTTCCGGGTATCTATTATGGAATTCGTCGAAATCGATTCCGATCGAATTTATTCTGTTATTTCCTAGATTTCTATTGTCTTTTCTAAGGGAAACGGAATTATTCCGATCGGAATCGATTCCGACGAGTTCCATGATAGGTACCCCGTTTCGTACTCCATCGGGATGCACCCTAATAAGGGATGTGTTCCGATATTGGGGAGTTTTTGCAATACAGTCTCTCAGATACGGTAAACGTAAATCATGAATGCTATTGATCGTGCACATTGCGACGGTATTTCTGAGCGAATAACATTCACGATTTACGTTTACCGTATCTGAGGGACGGTATTGCAAAAACTCTCTATTAAGCCAGCGGCACACGGTGTTTGTTTTCGTGCTGAATAGCTTGCTGGATAAAAATACTGCGTTCTGATTGGTGAATTTCCATCCATCTTCGGAAATGTACCAATCACAACGCAATATTTTCATCCAGCAAGCAATCCAACACGAAAACAAGCATCGTGTGCCGCTGGCTTTACAAAAACTCCCTATTTTCTTGTACTTTGAGTACAGAAAATGCGACATAAAGTACAGGCTACTTTAACCGGAAATATACCGTTGTTGGATATATCTTACCTCCCTTAGGTTTGCACGTGGAACGTCGTTGTACGAACTGGTTCAGCGCTGGTCAGTTTTGCTTGATATAAATTGATCATCTCGACCAGGACAACAATTTATCATGGTAAATAGATAATTTAACATTAGAAGACATTTTGAGAATTTATTTTTCTTTAGTAGTAGTAATAATATATTTGCAATATATTGGAGAAATCACCTTGAATACTAGATTAGGTTAGATATTGTCACATCAGGATGCTCTCAGTTTCAATTGAAATTTTCCATATGAATATTATGGTAATGTGGTTTAATGCTTTTCGTATTCCATAGGCGAGTACCAAGGTTGATAATCCTGAAAAACCAGGTCAGGAAGTCGCCCCGATTCATCGAATTAGAATTACGCTTACGTCGCGTAATGTTCGTTCCCTCGAGAAAGGTAATATGGATTTGAAAAATAATCATCTTTATTAGATATTAAGACAAAACTCGTTCACAAACTAAAACTTGTTCCAATTTTAGTGAAAGGTTTAACGTAATAAAGATCTTAATATTTTCTTTTCCTATTTCAGTATGCTCGGAATTGATCAATGGGGCCAAGAAGCAGAAACTGAAGGTTAAAGGACCCGTTCGCATGCCTACTAAAGTTTTGAGAATAACAACTCGTAAAACACCTTGTGGTGAAGGTTCGAAGACATGGGATCGGTTCCAGATGCGAATTCACAAAAGAGTTATTGATTTGTATTCACCATCAGAGATTGTGAAACAAATCACGAGCATTTCCATTGAGCCTGGTGTAGAGGTAGAGGTGACGATTGCTAACGAATAGATAATTTTTATTGAAACTGTAAAGATGTTTTAATAAAAATGTAAAAGAACTATAAGTATTTTTTTATCAGAATACCACAAAAGCAATATTGGATATAAAATAATTTAAAACAGCATTTGAAGTATCTTATATTAAGAGCATAAGAATGTCCTTGTTTATTACACATTAAATTGGTAAAAAATTCCGAATCTATGGAAATTACAATAAATCTTTAATTTTTTAAATTAAATTTTTAATATCTTATATTAGACTGAATATATGTGATGACGAGATTCATTAAAGTAACTGTTAATGAATAAAACCGTGTAAATATCTGGCTGTCAATTAAATTTATATTTTATTTGTGTATATATATATATATATGTGTATATATATATATATATTTATAAATTTTCAATTTTCTTCTTGTGACACGTCTCTGAATTTGTCATTCTGTTCAGCTCCTTCGCCACCACTAAAATCACCATCTATTCCTTCCACTTCTTCTTCATCATCATCACCAGCAACTTCTGCATTTTCTAGTTCAGCTCGTTCCATTTGTCGCGCCAATTCTGCTTCATCTGTAGCAGTGACTACTTTTGGCTAAAATATTAAAAGAAAAATAAATTACCATTTGGCATACAAAGCAGACAGACATATTTATTCATGATACTTACTGCCATTTGAATGTTGAATACACCTCCGAGCGACGTAATCTTATCTCGGATTACTTCGATCGCGTCATTTAATGCTTTCAGGCCATCTTGTTTTTCCGGGGTCGATGTCGTCATAACTAAAATATGATACAATAGAATATTGTAATTTTGAATAAAATATATGAGAAATAAAATTTGTACATATATATATATATATATATATATACCATATAAGGGTGGAGCAATTAAGTTAATTTTGATAGGAAGTTCTTCAGTAGAGAGAGCCAAGCCAGATTTCAATGCAGCTTTAACAGCATCAATTCCTTCATAACCATAACATGCTACTTCTACATCAGCTCTGATTTTCACTGCTTGGGAGGTAAGTTTCCGTTTAATATTATTTAATAACACTTCCTTTGTATGCTCATCAAGACCACATTCTGCTAAAATGGAAGGATCCCTAAAATTTGACAGATTCAGAAATGTTATTGTATATACGTTCACATACACAGATATATTTAATTAATATAATTATTTCTAAATGTTCTGACCACTTTATATCATGCAATTTTTAATTTCCCTTACAATACTGATTGTTTGAAGAAATCATAAGCGGATGCTTTTTGTTTTTTGTATTTCTCCTCAAAGTACCACGCTGTTTTCTGATACAGTTCTTCTAATTGATCATCACTATCATAGTGTAGCAATTCTGCCACATGTCTCAAAATTGAGTTAACAGCTTTAGCTTTAGCATATCTTTCTGTGCACTTCTCCACATCCTCAGCAGATACACGACGTTTACTCAGATCAATGTAACCTGAAATTCATAATTTACATATAAACAAATTATATACAAGCAAGTTGAATTATATAGATCCATTTATATATTACCTTTTTCTTTATCTACTCGAATAACTACAACTGGTTCAGTTTTGCCTACTCTAATAAGTTTATTGATAGATCTAATACGTCTCCTAGACAATTCAGAAAGCAATATCATGCCCTCAATGTTGTTATATTCCAATAGATGTACATAAGCACCCATTTCAGCTATACTGCGTACATTTACCATTACTACATCTTCTACTTCTGGATACTTCTCTTTGTAAAATCGACATGACAGCACCATGTTTGCTGGGAATATACAAAGCCTTATGTTAACATATTGATATGTAGTATTGGAAACAATACTATAAACATTTAATATAGAGAATATACATGTTATTTAAAAGTATACAGATGGCAATTGCAAAAGATAGAAAGAAGCTCACTTCTTGAGGTATTTATGTATAAAAATAAGATCTTTATAGGTTAACTCACTAGGTTAGTATTTTGAAGGTTGGGAGGAAATAATGGTACTATAACGATAATCGTCTAAATAAGTATAATTTAGTAACAATTAAGTCTTCCGTTTATCTTACAACGACTGAGTACATATAAAAACGTATGAATCTGCACGTGACTAATCAGTAATAAACCATGCGCAACTATATCCTTGTTTTAATTAACGTACCGGTGGTAGTAATTGTGAAAGTACATATGTGGTCTGTTCTTTTTAGCTGCACTGAGGAACTAGTGCAATAAGTTAGAATGAGACAACTATATTTTTTCTCACTTTAACTTATTGCAACAGTTCAGTAGTGCAGCTAAAACGAACAGACCAACAGGCTGCGTTCCTATATTCACTGCTAATACTCAAAATATATAGTTTGTGTCACATATACTATAGATTTTCAGTGTTGACAGTGGCTGCGTTCCGATATTCACTGCCAGTACTGAAAATATATAGAAAATATATTTTGTGTCACGTATATTATAGATTTTCAATGCTAACAGTAAATATCGGAACGCAGCCAGTGAATATCGGAACACAACCTATGGCAAGAGCCATATTTGTTCCGGAAATTTTGGTTCTAGTTATAAAGTTGGTAAGCCTTGAACTAACTTATAGCAAATTCGGGCCATTTTCCTGCGAGAAATGCTGTTACCCAAAAAGATTTTATGAGCTAAGAATTATCTAAGATGTTGTAGATAATAAAGCCAATAAAACACTAGTTTTTTTCCGTCAAGATTGCAAGAAGTGCAAGATAATACAAACAAAATGAGCAGATATAATTATTATATAAGTTTGATAAAAAAGTTCAAAATTATTTTTTTATTAATTTAATAGTCATTTATTTTTAAACTTTATGTCCAATTTGTCGATGTACGTAATGCACTTACAATTATTAATTTGTTAGATATAATTATTTGTTAGATATAATTATTAATTTGTTAGATATAATTACGAATCATGTTTGTTTCATTTCTCTATTCCAAGATAAATTTAAATTACTCGCAAAAGAAAATCACTTGTAGAAAAAAATTATAAACTTTTAAAAAACATTGAAACATATATATGAAAATTTATATATTACTTACCAGGTATTGCCTTTTCTGATTATCATTTATTCAGATCGATACGGTAGGGCTTGTTTGATTAAAACTTCTCGAAAAATATCGCGGATGTGTAAAAATAGATCGATGAATGGATCGCCTTAAAAAATTACTCTTTTCAATGTGATATTCGTATATTACTAAAAGGATGGAAAAAAAATCGTAGAGAACGAAAGAAAACTTTGATTTGTGTTATATCGTTTTATTTCAATAAAAGAATATTATAAAATATTGATAAAAACTTATGCATTGATCTAATATTTTGAAATTTCTCAAACTTATGGGGATTCGAAAAGGAGTCAAAAGAAAAATGGAAATATCCATAATTAACAATTCTATCTTTGCTTCCATAATTCTAAGAGAAATTCCATAATTTTAAGATAAGAGAAATATCGTAGTCATTGTTTAATTTATTTTGTTAAACATTAACTAAAAAAAGAAAATTAGAAGAGGACGGCAAATTTTTACGAAAAATTTGATTTTTCTAATCAAACAAGTTGATTCCATTGATTCTACATTTTTTTAATATTTCAACAGATATTTTTTTCGTAATGTATTAATATTTAAATTTTTTAAAAGTGTGACAATTAATATTAAATGGACGAAATTATTGCCTCAATAAGAAATTCTCTAATTTAATAACAATCCTCTAATTCAATAACAAACATTCTATGGGAAAACAGGTATTGCTGTATCAAACATGAATGACTATGAATTTAAAAACAAAGTCTTATTTATGTATAAACAATAATATTCTATTTTCATGCATACTATTAACTCTTACTTACATGTATAATAATTAAGTATTAGATTTTTTATATTTATATGCATGAAATATCTTTTGTTAAAATTTTGTACATTTCAGAATTAATAAGTTTAACTTGTCACAATAAATTTTTTACTAGAACCAATACACCAGATTATATAATTTCTTTTTAATATGATTTACAAATTTTGCTATTGCCTTCATATTTACATTCGAAAAAGACTGATATATGAAATACATATAAGGTTGTACAAAGTGTATTCCAAAAATTAATTAAAATGAAATTATGTAACACAAATCGTTGATGTCGAAAATTTATCAACTAAAACCTGAAACAATAAAATGTACATCAAATGCATAATTAGAAAAAAAAAGAATATATATGTAACAAACAATACTAAAAAAATAAATTAATAAAGATTTAATAACTTAAAATATATATTTTGTTTCCGAATGATTTAAACATTTTTTTTTCTCAATCATCGGTCTTATTTCAAATTACACAGAGAAAAAAATGTTTAAGCTGTTTTAAAATCATATGTAGGTTAATTGTGACAAGATTTTTATATAACAAGAAGCTCCATATTAAACATTAAATCCTTAATTTAAAGTATCAGCTTGCAAATATCTACTTTTTTTAATATCTTAAATCTTATATATAAAGATATGGATAGCAACAGTATTTATTTTTGAATATTTGAATAGTTAACCGTAATGTAACTTGTATTTGTATTAAACTTCTAAAAAATTGGTTATTTCAAATGAAATCCAAGAAGAAAAAGACTTTCGTATATCATGATTTGTATTCCGTCAGTCGTAAACTCTTAGTATGTACTTCAAAAGCTCTTGTAGACTATATATATAGACCTCGCATAAAATACAAGTGATTAGCCAACATCACGAATTTCAACTTTATATCTTACCCTCCTTAATGTTTTATCCAAGTAATCACACTTGGATTAAGATCTTCGTGTTACTTTCTTAGGATCTTTAGATGATTCTCGTTTGTTGAGCCCGATTTCTGAAACAAGAACAAAATGTTAATTTCGATTGTATTACATGTTGCGTTTTATCTTCAACATTGCATGTACGTATGCCTCTTACTCACCATTCGCTATAGCAGCCACATCATCTGCATTCAACGTTTCGTATTGTAATAAGGCTTCCGCTAGTTGTTTGTGCTCCTTCGCGTGAGCTTTCAAAATCGCTTTCGCTCGCTCATATGATTCCTAAGAAGAAGGTGATTAAAAGACAAGTCGATTAATTGTAGCAAAATTAACCGATAAATTCAGTAAAATGCAATTAATAAACATCTGATTTAGAAGAAAGACTATAAGAGAAAAAGAGTATAAATACTCAATATGTTCTCAATTGATTTATATGAAACTAAAACAGAAAGAAGTCCTTCGTGAAAATTATATCTGATTTTTAACGTAGAAACGATAAATTTACCTGCAAAAGCTGTTTCACTTCGTTGTCAATAGTCTCATTCGTACTGGGCGCGTACGTATTTTCATTACTAAACAACTTCTTATTTTCTAATATTGATCTAAATCCAACTTTCTCTGACATTCCGTAATTCTTCACCATAGTTTCCGCGATTTTCGTCGCCTCCTGGAAAAAAATTTGTTCACGTAATTTAAATATTTTTATCAAAACTCTTGTAAAAGATAATACAATAAAACTGAAACTATATTATGAAATAGAATTCAAAGACGAAAAACGTACAGCCAAATCAGAAGAAGCTCCGGTTGTTACTTTCTCTGGTCCGAATATTATCTCTTCTGCTGCTCTACCGCCCATCATCGCGTCCATATTAGCTAGCAACTGGGACTTTGTAACATGATAAACGTCCTTCTCATGCATGTAAGAAGTCTAAGACAGATAAGAATAAAATTCGTAAATTAAAAATCATGAAATTAAGTACAACTTACACAAAAACAACCAAACTCAATTATATAATAGAAAAAGAAATTAAAAATAATTCTATAAGATATATAAGTACAATTGTATATACAAAGCAAATCAATAGTACTAATGTAACAAATAATTATAACTAAATTGTAATTAGCTACATACGTGACCTAATGACGGTCCTCGTGGCACGATAGTAACTTTATGAAGCGGCGTAGCATCTTTTGTGAAAAATGCTACTAGAGCATGTCCTGCTTCGTGATACGCCGTAATACGATTAACTTCTTCGTCGCGCAATTTTAGTTTGCCTTCAGGACCCATTAAAACTTTATCTCTAGCATATTCCAGATGTTTCATAGTTACATATTCCGCCTCATCAATTGCTGCGCGTAACGCAGCTTGATTTATCTATAATATATTCATATACTATATATGACATTTATTATGAACTTTATCAAGACAGCATTATACAAGATAACGTAGTATTTCTTACCATATTTTCAAGATCAGCTCCCGTGAAACCCGTGGTGCATCGTGCTAGATAAACGGTATCAACGTCGTGTGTTAATATCTTGGCCAGATAAAGGTCCAGTATCTCCTTGCGGCCAGAGTAATCAGGTTTGTTGACGTAAATTTCAACGTCAAAGCGACCAGGGCGCATCAGCGCCTTATCAAGATCCTTACGTCTATTCGTGGCACCGAGAACTATGACACCTTCGTTTTGGCGGAAACTTATAAAAGGAAAATTACAAAAAGAAAACTTTTAACTAAATATATTCAAATAACGGTTGTAAATAGTAAATTATCATAAATAACAATTGTAAAATTGATAAAAATATATATATAAACTCTCTTACCCATCCATTTCAGAAAGCAATTGATTGATCGTCTGATTTGCGTAAGGGTGAAGGACGGAATTTGTTCTCTTCGCACCCACGGAGTCAATCTCATCGATGAACACAACACATGGCGTTTTTTCCTTTGCCGCTCCTGTGTACAGAATACGATATTGAGGTGATTCGGGATAACTGCGCGGTCGTAAATTATTTGAAAAGAAAAATCTCGCACGATTTCACGATATTTCATAACTTTGCCAGTAAAGATGATTATACTTGTTACTCACTAAACAAATCTCGAACACGTCGAGCACCTTGACCAACCAGGATCTCATCAAATTCAGGACCTGCCACATGGAAAAACGGTACACCAGCTTCTCCAGCGACTGCGCGCGCCAATAATGTTTTTCCTGTTCCCGGTGGACCGACTAACAATACTCCTTTTGGCAATTTTCCACCTAAGGCGGAAAATTTTCCAGGATTCTTCAAAAATTCCACCACATTCAAGAGCTCTTGTTTCGCTTCGTCCACCTGTAATATTTATTGGCTTGTTTATTATTACTTCCACATGTATTTTTATGTATCATCAACCATATAGGAGATAATTGTTTCACAAATAATCTAGCTAAACAAAAAATGTGTGAAGAGTAACATTTTATTATTTACCCCTTTAACATCGTTAAAAGTAACATGGATGTCTTCGGGGTCGATTTCGATTCTGTGACTCATAGGAAGCTTGAATATCCCACTTCCTGGATAGGAAACTATAATATAAATAATACACATAAATACAAATAATAAAACGATTTATGTGAAGTTTCCAACATAGCATATGCTTTATACAGTAATCTTTATACGTACGATAAATCCAGAGTAAAAAGATAACTGTGGAGAAAATTAATATATTTTGCAAAACTTTCAACCACATTGTTCGACCTCGCATCTGACGCTGCAGTCCGGATTCGTAGCCTTCTACAAAGGCAACTTTTATCCTTTTCTGTTCGTCCACTGTTGCCTCAGTATTGTTGAAGACCTGTTTCAGTTTTTCATAATCCGAATTTTTCGACTCGTGCATCAAATTCTACAACATAAAATCTATTAGCATAAAATTTATCTCAAAGATTTTCTACGATCGCAACATTCCAATAAAATATTGATTCTTATTGTACTTTTACGTGAGTTTACAAATTATTAGAATAAAATATATGTTATACCAGTTGAATATTAGTCAGACCAAGCCACTTCTTTATCCTGCTTATAAATGTCGGATTTTGTTCTAGTTCCATTTTTATGCTACGTTGGGACTTGAAGGTCCGAATTTGCGTATTATTATGTGGTGTTTTGGCATACCACGTATGTAACAGTCTACGTTGCTTTGATGCTAAGTGAGTGACAGATAAGATAATGGGTTTTTGCAATGAATGATTTGGAAAGCCTTGTTTGTTTGCAGTAAAGCTTAGGCCAGATAAATAAGACATTTTCCATTTATTATTTTCTTCCAAAGGTCTTCTAAATAAATTAAGGGCTACATTATCCAGCATTATGCACATCCTATTTCCTTTTATTTTCAACGAAGTTAAAGTAGTTAATGGAACTACTTCTAGCATCTGTGAACAACTCCTTGTTGCCTAAAATTAATTATAAGAGCAGTTTAGATACACTGAAATAAGAATCAATTTGAAATACAGGTTGATGTTATATTTGTAAAAAAAAATTATATATAAAATAATATATTAAAATAATTAATAGTAAAAAATTATTATTTCCTAATATATTTTTTCTTCTTTAGGCTTTTTAATATGTTCAAAAATTCTCAATTCTTAATTTTAAAACAATTCAATACATAATAAATTTTCCACACAAGGCCAACAAACATTGCAGATTGCACTTTAGCTGAAACTCCATTTATACACAAAATATTTCTCTAATCCTCATTATAATTTTTATATTTTATCGAATTAAGAAATATAATTTAGAAAAAAATTTATTTTAGAAATTATACCTCTTCCAGGCTATCTGGACAAATATTATCCATAGTTTTATGTTCATCTTGTTTCTTAACTTGGGTCGAGTATGATGTTCTAGGAGTTATTGCCAATGTCAGCTGTGTTAGATGGTATAACACCTAAAAGTCCAAAGTCAGTTAAGTACTTAAATCATCAAGTTATACGGATGATTTCCTCTCAGTTTAGAGAAAGTAAGAAATAGAGCAAATGTAAAGTGTACATGATGATTAGGAGCTGAAATATTTTTATGCTTTTTCAAGGACAATAAAATATATGCATATTGTTTAAAATATATACGAGATATGAATAACAAAGGTTACTGATGCAATTGCAAGATGTCGTAAGTACAAACCTGATTGTGAGATTGAAGAGTAATCATAATCTCAAGTTTGGTAACTTCGAAGTCGAGATAACTGCGTAATTTAACAGAAATTGCAAACGATCGTAGAAAATAATCACGTGAAACCAACAACGTCCTGTAAAAACGATCGACGGTCTATCGATTGTCTGGATCGTTCTACGTAGGTCTTCAGCCGCAAATTGATCGATCAGGTCTGACAGATTAGTGCGGCTGTAATCAGATTAACTGATCACTTGTCAATTTATCAAAGTATCGGACAATTTTTTAATCCGCAACAGTGAACTGTGTTTTGAACGTGGTGCCAATTAATGGTTAGCCGTCAAAGGTGAAAGATGTTAATCCGACGTAGATTTGTCGACATGGATGCTGTTTCACGCAGGTATCAGCAATGCGATTAAAATGCCATCTTATGCATCGATCGAGGAACTTCGTTAGCGATCTTGCACTCCGCGAACTAGTACAGAAAGTGCAGGTGAACGCTTCTATTAGCTGATGAAACGTCCACTCGGCGCCACTATCTAGAGAAGTGCGGCCAGTTTCCTTCAATCTGTGGTCGTGTGTGTCGTCGTGTGCGATGTTTGTGTAGTAGGTTACGTTGCGCTCTCTCGGGCGAAATGACGTTTTGTCGCTTGTAAATATCGCTCGCGCGCGAACGAGTAACGAGAGCCGTTGCGGCCCCGACCTGTTGGCAATCCCCGAGACATCGCGAATGATCCGCACGTGAGTCCACTACGTAGTCCGTTGTTAATTCAGTCGCGCGCAGCAGCGAAATCGTCGTGTCCCACGCGCCGCGCGACCGAGCGCGCGGTGATTGAGGTTATGACAAGTGAGTCGAGTTGAGGTCGCGACGTGTTGTGTAGCTCTCTCGCGCATCGCGCACCTGATGTTTACCGTCGGACCGTCGTTCTTCCGGCGCAGCGAAGGTAAATCGCAACTGCCAGTCCGTGATCGGCATCGACGTGGCGCTACCTCGCACGCGTCCCAAGACCGCGACGCCGTCGTCGCCACCGCCGCCGCACGTTCCCGTGGGCCTCGCGTACCCTAACCTCTTTCTTCTCGCCCGCTGTCACTCGGTTGCGTTGTTGTCCCTCGTGCTTGTTTTGTCTGCAACCTGCCTGCGACTTATACACAGGTATTTTCGGGTCTTTTTCTCTTTCTCTTTCTTTCGTCATACTTTTGTGTTTCCCTACATTCCCTATGCAAACCGGCGATGCGTGCCGCCGTGTGGATACCATTTGATTGTAGGATCGTGGTGGTTGCGTCTTGCTTGTTTATCACTTCTTCCCGCCGATGTATTTCCCGGAACACGTCGATTGTAGATGAGATACGCAATTAATTAGCCTCATCGAGCACGGCGGAATTCCATTCGGCTTTCCTTTTGTCACAAATGTTCGTATAAGAAGTGTAGGTGATTGCGACGATAGAGATTCAATGATGCGTTAATATAGTATGATTGTGAATCAATTGTTAGTAGTTGTTATTATTTAATTGCCTGTTTGTCTTGAAGATACAATAAATCATTTTGAATGAAATATTTTTCTCGTTGTTTCTTGGCATATTTTAGAATGTGTGGAAAGAAACTGCTTGATGGAAGGGTTGGTGATGTGTGCATCGTATAACAGCACAACAATTATTGGGAAAAATGTGGCATAATATGGTGCAGTTTAATAGAAAACTTAACTTTGACATTTCACATTATTTTTAACACTGTTTTCAATTGTGATGTATAAGAACAGTTTTGAAAGATGTTTGAGTTTGTGGTTTAATTAATACTATAATCAAAATGCTTATTATAAATATTGTAAATGTATATACCATTTTCACAAATTTAGAGTGCAAATGCCTATAAATAGCTTAATCTATATTTCACAAATTTGTGGTAATGAAAAATATTGGTTGCAAAAATAAAATGCAAATAGTTGATATGTTAAGTTGATATATTGAAATTTTGATTTAAACAAAAGTAAAGTTTGGTTGATATATATGAAAGAATCTGTAGGTATATACATATCTCATGTAAAATTATAGATTTGTTTTAGATATATTTATTTAGTCTCTTTTTCTTTTAGGAGTATGTCAGGATATATATTTTCTTTTAAACGTTTTAAACATAGAAGCGTTTTAAACATAGAAAATCTAACTAAAACAAATAGATCTCATTACTAATGAAGCATTTTTATAGATATACATTTGCCTTTCTTGCTAATTTGATGATTTATTGATAATATACAATCGTAATCACATGATTCTCATTAGTTGTAAACATAATATAAAAATTGATATGAATCTATTCTTTTCTCAACATAATTTAATGATTACAAATAGTTATTAAACAATTTAACATTATATGTTGTTATCAACAATATATTGTTTACTCAAATAGATAGTAAATATGAAGGGATATATTTCAGAATATGAACGATTATTACCGCATCAGATATGACATTAATTGGTACCAGTAATCAGAAACTACAATGAGTGGTTTAACCATTTGTTTGGAAGATGCGTACCAGCAGGCTCAGGTGCGTAGAAGAATATTTTTTTATGAGTTGCAACATGATGTCGGTATTACCAGAATTTTATTCTTACGAATATTCATGAAATACCTATCTGTTGTATCATTCACACAGGATATGATTAACCAAGCACCCAGATATTGGCTGAAGAATGTTCAGGGTCAGAATTCATTGGCCTTAACACCCGACAAGTCTCTATCCTCTCAAAAAAAGGAACAGAGTCACTCTAGACATAGTATTCATGCCAAACTTACGAGACTCTATTTTGAAGAGCTTGCTAAGGTTCCTCATGCAACTCCAGATTCAGTTTTGGTAGGTCTATTTTTCAAGAATAATTTTAAGAATAATTTAATGTCATTGAACATTTGTATTTTTTTTTTTTTTTTGAGAAGAAATGTTTGGTCAATATACCATGCATATCTGTGCACAAGAGCTGTTGTTATATTAAAATTTTACTTTAAATGCTATACAGAATAATCTTGAAAATGAGTGCGATCTTTTGGGGCTGTTAGTGCGGAGAGAAGGGTTACACACGTTAATCGTTAATCTCTATGCTGGTAATAAAGGATACTCATTAGCTGTAAGAAATAGGTAAGAATTTATTTGTTTTTAGATATCTTTCTGTTATATTTCTGAAATATTTGTATATGTTAAATAGTACTTAACACTTTAAACCTGGTGTTAATAATGAACTATCGTGACAATTAGTTAAGTTATAATTAAGTTAGCAAAAATTTTGTAATAAGAGCTATATTAAAGATTTAAACTTTTTGTTTAGTGATAACCTATTATTTAATATAAACATTATAATATAAATATCTTTATGTTGAAGAAATATAATATGCTGCTTAGTACTAGATTTGTGAAACATTGAATATTAAACTTGGTTTAAAATGTTTAATATTTATGTTAGAGCACTAGAAATAAGAGATTTGCATTTTATATGTTAATCCATTAATAATCAATTCTATTTTTGGGGTAAAATTTTGTTATAAATGAAGAGATTAATAATACTTTTTCTTCTCGATAGCGATAAGGGGAACCAATACGATAAAAATTCACTAGCAGAGACTCAGCTCATGGGTTACGAACAGGGTGAACTGCTTTCATGCATAGATAATGGCCAGTTGCCAGCTATGTTAGCAGAACAACTGGAATCCAATCATTCACATTTATTTTATGACGGCTGCATAGTAGCCGAAGTCCGAGATTATCGAAAGGCGTGTTCTTATAATAAAGCTGATGTTCATCATAAAGCTGAGGTATATCATAACAGAGCTGAAATTCATCATGTACTTCTTAAACCAACAACACAGGTGAGATTCCGTGAGATTTTAGTGGGAGAAATAAAAGTAAGAATCTCTCTCGTGAAATGTACTTGTTAAATAAATTTGAACACAAAGACACTGTTGTATCGATATATTTTTTCATTCAGTGACAATTTTTCAATTTCTGTTTTAGGAAAATTAGTTTAATAATTTCATGTAAAATTCATTTGAAATAGATGAAGATATATTTTTTATATTGACTTCAAAGTTTTATATAATACTTATATGTATCTTATTTATAGTTACCTTTATCTTATTTATAGTTTATTCTGCAACATTGTGTTATTATTTATTGTGTTTTTTTAAGAATCAATCTTTGTTTACATATACATTATTTAATATGAGTGATTTAAGTTAAATATTGAAAATTATCAATTATGCAGAGTATACTTTCGGACGTGTCAACACTTACAAGTGATGGAGATTGGAGCCATGAGGAACGATTAATACTGGAGTCACATCTGCTGGCAGCTACCCAAGGACCTCTATGTTTGGATCCAAATCCTATTCCTACCTTAGCTAGTACAAGAGTTAAACAGTCTAAATCATTGTTTACAGATCCTCAACTTATACGACAAGCCAAAAAGTTTTCTCAGGTAAAACTTTTAATTCAAGACACTTACTTCATTAAAATTAGACTTAATTATTTATATATTTCATTAATGCTGTCTATAGTATTTCAGAAACGATCGCAATAAAATGAAAAGTCTAGCTGCAAGCAATATTTTAAATAATATAAATATTCTATATATATATATAATTTTCTCTCAAAATAACTACTGTTTTTTCTTGAAAAAAGGTATATATCTTTGTTTGTTGCTAGGCTTTCGGTCGCAGCAATTTCAGAAATTTCATTTCGTCAATATGTATACATTGTTGCACTGCTTGCTATGCGTCACGTCTAATTTGCGCAACAACGATAATAAATATCATAAGGAACTCTTTGCTGTTTGATATCAGGTTACGGTGAATCGAAAAAGAAAATTGGAGCAGATGATACAATCAGAAGGACCGACGATACAGGACTTCATGCAGAAAATACGTGCGAAAAGAGGAATGACAAGCACTGCCTGTGTAGCGCCTTCTATTACAAACCCTCCTCTGCTTCCACCGAATACACCAGTCGATGTTTTAAGGTTTTTACCAGAACATATTTTGTATCTTGTAAACTATCTCTTTAATTTCTATAATAATTATGTTACTAAGATTTAGTTACGTTACTAATCAATAATGGATCAATTAGATTGGCGAAAGCATACGAGCGGCCACGAGAAACAAAAGACTGTTCGCCACAAGTTATAGAAGAATATATATTAGAGGCTCCAGGGAGTCAAGGTGAACTGGATCATATAAAGCTCTCAATTCTGCAGAGACCTTCTACTTCTGAGTACCTGGGAGAGCTTTATATGGATAAGAATCATCGGGAAGGAGAGAAGAATGGTTCTTCTTGTCGGTGAGCATTCAGTTATTAATTAGAATATTATTAATGTTGTTATGACTGAATAATATAATTAGTAATATTTATATTTATATCTTTAGTGGAATGATTGTTTTAACAGTAATCTCGTTTTTCTATCTAGGTTTACCTTAGGTACCAGAGCTGTGGCCAATCATTATTATCAACAGTTTAAAGAAATATTTACGGAAGAAGGTAGAAAAAATGTGGTAATAAAGCATCTTGTACCTGGGCAAGTACCACGTACATGTACTCCGGTTATGCAACGGGTACATCAACAGGTGTGTGGTCCATTTTTCTCTATACCTCTTTATCTTATTATTTATCTTATTCCATTTTATTTGGCTGTATTTTCTTAGGTGCAACAGGCAAAAGCGGCGCAATTGGTGGCTCAACAGTTACAGCAAACTCAATCCCAACATGTAGCACAGCAGGTTAGTTGACTTATCAGTTTGTTGCTTTTGCAAATTGTACAGAACGAGTTTCGATTTAAAACAAAACACTCAAATATCTTTGTTGAATTTGAGAGTATAAACTGAGAACAATGTGAATCGATTACGAATGGCTCGTATGAACGACTAGTAAGTTTTTTCACACATTTTTTCAGATTCTGTCGCGGGCTCAAGGGCAATTAAACACTTTAGCAGGCCAAGTAGCATCGAAAGCTATGACAGAAGCTACCACTTCTGTACAAAACAACTTGCCATACGTGGACACTACGAATATGCCGCAAATCACTTCTCAGAACGACGTTACCACTTTGAGCTCGGGACAATCCCTCACCAATGGTGGGCCAAACGCGTCGACCTCCGTGCAAATTGATAATTCTTCATTGGCGGTAGCAGATAACACCTGCAACGGCCCTGGTTTCTTGGTCTTTCAAAAGTCATCCAATACTATTAATAATGCAACACCCAATAGTGTTCCAGTCTTAGTAAGTTTTCTTTGTATTTCACGATAGATGCTGACTAATTTTAGACACTAACTGTTCACTTAAAAGTATATTAATCCTTTAAAAATTTGCAGCAGGCACAATTGCAAGCGGGAACACAAAATTGTATAAATGAAACCGCCAACCAGAACCAAAATGAGCCGCCATTCAAGAAGCATACAAATAATCCGGCGATAAGCGCTCTCGTTACTTCCCTTATGAATTCCGCGCAACAGTTCCAGCAACAAGCTGCAGGTTTGCGAACCATTTTACAATGTAAAATTTGTATGATAAGAGGGTAGAAATATTTCATTTGGTTTCACACACAAACATGAAATATACATGCATTTTTTATTTTTACAAACTATAATCGTATAATTGATGTCGAAATAAATATTATACTCATATTTATATGCAACCAGTTAAGGTATTTTTACCTTTTCAAATTAGAATTATTTTCGTACTATGCAGTTTAAGCAAACGCAAATTCTTATCTTGTTTTTATTTGCAATTTTAAATGCACGTTCATAACTTCATAATTAATATTTTATATATTACTCTATTTTACAGCTAACGCCGCAGCTGCAGCTATGAATAACAATAATGCGCAAACTTCGAACAAGTCTAATAATGCTGCGATTCTTAGTCTATTAAATAGCACTCCTGCGAACATAACTCCGCAGAAGCTTCAACCCCGAAGGATCTCTCTCAATACTTCCATCCCACCTCGAGTTATTAGTCATGGCAATGTGATTAATGTGCCCAACACTACTGGCCAAGTACGTACAGTGAACAAAATACATTCAATACCTTGATTTAAATATGTATCCTATAAAATAGATAAAAGAAATAAAAATTTTATTCGACAAAACTTTATATTAGTATTATCAAGTTAAGAGTTAATACATTGATAAATTCTACTTGGTTAACTTATTTAAGATCCTTTTAGATAGGATTAAAATCTGTCTGGTAAAATTTGTCTAAATTAATCGTTTGCTCGATTGTCGTTGTAGGTACGAGTGAGCCTAAGTTCCGCTTTGTCAGGTCAGCTAAGTTCCAAGCAGCAACATGTGAAAGCGACTGCAGTGAGACTCGCACGAGTCCAGGATGTACCCACGTCGACGCTTGGCTTATCAATGCCGGGACTCTCGGCTTTGCTTGCTGGTATAGTTAAAAAAAATAATTAAGAGAAAAAGAATCCATATTATATGTACCATAACTCGAATCTCACATGTGTGATTCCTTAAAATGTAAGGTACACCATCGGCGGACAATCCGATACCCGGGATGAATCCCGCTTCGTCGTTGCTCGAACGACTCACCGCTTCTTCAAGTCAGAGCAGTCAACCAGCGAGTCCGATGACTAGTCCGTCACCAACGGGTAACGTGAATCTGCAGGGCGTAAACCTCACTAGTCTGCCGAACTCTATCAACGGTCTGCAAAACGTTCAGGTCCATAGACATTTATATTTGAATAATTAGAGCAATAGAGCAATAGAGCAATAGAGCAGAGTTGTCTAATTTTTGTATTAACGTTATAAACATATATGTGCTCATAAGATGATATAAATGATATAAAAAAGCAATCTAATCGAAATAATCGCTCGCTTTCATCTAGTTAGACGACTCTGCAAAAAAGACTGAGACATAATATGATGCATCTTGTATGACAGGTGTCGTTCCCTGGCTTGTCACAGCCCATCACGATGTCGTTAAACGTATCGGCGACGACCGGTGGCAGCGTTACGCCCACCGGAGTTATCGTCTCCCTGCCTATATCGTCCGCTACGAATACCTGCACGACAGTTTCAAGTGTTGGTATTACACACTATCGACATATATAAATAACTCTTAAATGACAAATTCAATCAGATTAATTTAGGTTTGATTAATTTGATATTTTATATAATTATAGTAAACTTTATTGAATAATAATACCTTGATATTTTAACTTTCAGGAGCTAGTTACTCTATTGTATTTTATCTTATGAGATATCGTTGAAACTTCATTCTATTTCAGATGGTTCCTGCTACTGTCGTGACAACGGCCATCGCTGGAAGCACGCCAACAGTAGTAATCGCCAATCCTGCCAATGCTCATTTATCTTTACCGATTGGTAAGATATCCGAAATAGGTACGGAAACGTTTAATACTTTTGCATAATAACTAATTTTAGTTTTGTAATAAAATAATTTTAACTGAGAGAAAGAAAACAAATGGTACCAAGAAATACAAAGTGTTATCAAAGGAAATAACTTGATATCAAATAATAAATTTGTTTCTTTTAAAGTTCTAGTAAACATTTTATAATACTTTTTCTCATATAAGAAATTTAATCTTTTTCTAATGATGCACTTTTATATTCTTCACTAAGAATTGGATTTTCTTTTTAATTCTTCAATGTGTAATATATGTTGTAATATCTTTCTGTTTAGTTTGTTGTTATAGGTAAAGTATATTTAAATATTTCATAAAATATATTGTGTATGTTTCAGCCCACGCCCAAATAATAGCATCTGGCGTAAAAGGACTATCACAACAGAATATAAGGAATAATAATGCAGTGACTCTTGCGCAGGTATTTCTTTCTAATTCTTTGAATGTTATAAATTTTTTTATCTATTATTACATTACGTGAGATATTGCATCACATATAGTGTTCATAGAATATATGTAAAATTGTACATAAAATTGTCTTATATTATTCATTATTTTCAAATGTAAATTTGCAAGATGCAACCATAACAATAATGTTACATTTTTTCAGGGAGGACAAGCAATCCAACTTATTGGATCTCAAAGGCCGCGACTTAATAATATGCCTCGTCAAGTACAATCGAATCAAGTTAAGTCAGCTGTTTTATCGAATCAGTTGGTGACGGTTGCTAAGACAGTAACTGCAAGTCAGCTGATATTGTCTGGTAACAAACAAGTATTAGCTCCCATAATGGGTAAGTTTTTATCTCATATCTAGTCAAATTTATAATGAAAATATATTCCGAAGAAAGAAGATTTAACATTATACGAGTAAACTTGTATGTATGTCTTGTAGCCGCGACGAAGCCTGTGCTTATGGCGTCACAAACGACGCCTTCTTCCCAAGTAGTACCTGTTAATAAACAAACTCTATTGACGAAATCCTTGCACGCTAGGACTTCTACTGGCCAATGTAATCAGCAGACGCAAAGTCTCGGAGTAACTACTCTGTCGCAACAACAAGTACGTATACATTATTTTATTAAGATTCAATTGAGAGATCTGTGAATAGATTTTTTTATTGAATAATATTTCTCTTACTGAATGACTTGAAAAAAAGATAAAATCCAAAATATATTGCCAAATTGCTTTGCTTATCATATTCTTGCTGAAACGTATTTTTCTACTTATATAAGAAATATTGCCTTTGTCTACAAATTATTATTATTATTGATTTTATTATACTTAATTCTTGAATTAATTTCCTTTTCCTAATTTTTATTTCAATTTTACACAGCTCCAACAGTTACAACAATGTCTGGCTGCGCAGCATAAGGTCGCCGTTGCGACAGGAAGTTCTCAAAGTAGGACTCACATTGAAGCTCAGAGAAATTCCACGTCTGCTCCCGGAGAGGATCCCGCCTGAATATGTTCAAAACGATGATAATGTTAACGATCATGCTATGGCAAAATAATTGGAGCCCGCCTAAAAGCAATATAATGAGGCATTTGTACATTGTGTTAAGATTGGATTCAAAACTTTATGTTTTTGCATGCGGAAATTTTAAATATAGATCGTCTCTGCACTACACTAAATTACAAGGATATTTCAATTCTTACGGAACTCTGTTCTCCATATATTAATAGGAGGAACATATTTTAAAGAAGAAACAGTATGGTATATAATATTTATCATGATCATGTGCAATAAAGTCATTTTTGCTACATAAATTTCCGCCTTAAAATGTTACTTTAGGGGAGGTTTCAATTATTGTATATATAACTTATACACATACAATACGATTTGTTTTATATTAAAAGTATAATAAATATTCCAATTTTTATTGATCTTTACCCCTTTTTCATACCGTGCAATTAGAATTTCATATTCTATATGATATTCTATAATATAAAATCTATATTTTGAATCTGTTCTTGAAAACAATATCGATATTTCAATATTTTATTTTTTGGTTTTTAGTTACATTTATAGTATATTTAGTTACATTTATATTCTCTTTTACGTCTTTACAATGCAATTTATATAATGTTCATATTCTAATTATGAAATTCTCATATATCACGGTATAAATTTATTCTCCAATTTGTATTTGCATCACAACAGAATTTGCATATATAAATATGATCTTGCTTTGTTTTCTATTGTTCGCTCCAATTTATTATTAATATAATAGATCGGTATTAATTGATATTAACCTATATTTGGATATTTTCATATGTACATGTGTGCACAGTTTTATTTGCAACATGTCATATAAAAAAAAGTATATATTAAATGTATAATAGATAGTACAAATTTTTTGTACTTTAACTTTGTATAAATGCAGACTAAAGAAACGTCTCTGCGTGAAACTAAAAAGTTTGTTAAAAAAAAGTACATATACTTACCCTTTTAGAAATTAACGCATTAAGTGCCAAGTTACTTTGAGGATCTCTTTTTAATTATTTGGTATATTATGTGTGA
This sequence comes from Harpegnathos saltator, assembly GCF_003227715.2. NCBI lineage: Eukaryota > Metazoa > Arthropoda > Insecta > Hymenoptera > Formicidae > Harpegnathos > Harpegnathos saltator. The sequence goes on from NW_020230136.1 coordinate 218,054, forward strand.
TCAATTCTACTTATATATATATATATATATCATACATCGTATAAATGAATACTGCGAAGTTTTCCAAACTTTATGTAATTACGATGCATGCGTTTTCCGAAGAACAAAATTACAAAAATGATATGTAACAAAAGTTCCTTTATTTATTGAATATCACGCATTAATGTGGCACGTAATGTGTTAGCGTTTTTAATCATGTATAACAAAATAGATTATCTACATATGTATAAATATCTGACATCTCGCGAAGTATAAAAATGTAGATAACAATATCTGAAAAATATCAGAAAAATAAATATTTCGTTAATACTTATCACATAATGTTAGTATCTTAATTTATGTTTATTAAAGTAAATGTTTCTCATGTTTTTTTTGTCCGGGGAATTTATACTTAACAAAATATTTTCTACATATCTACGCTAACTAATGGTGCTTAGTTAGCTAACTAAATGTAACTAATAGTATTTAGTTATCTAAATAAATTTAACTAATGATATTTAGTTAGCTAACTAATGCTAAATAATATTAATGGCCGATAATTTTTATATTTCGGTTATAAAACAGTAAGATTATTTCGATTGTCGATTTGATTCAAGTTTGTCAATATGATATTTTACTCGGATAAAATATACATCAATATAAGCATAACCATTTATAATCATCATTGTACTTATCGTTTATGAAAAATATAAAAAAAATTTACAGTTATTCTTTAAAAAAAAGAATCTTGATTTTTAAATAAATTTTTCATATATCTAATCTAAAGACAAGAATCACTCATAAATCGTGAAATCAGGAAGACTATAATTAAGTAAAACCTAGTCCACAAACAGGATTCTAACAAATTAATCTGTTATTTATATACTCTGCGTTTTATAAATTCATAAAAAATAAAATAGAAGTATTTGCGCACATCACATATTTAATTTATTGAGACAAAGTGCAATGTATATGTGTTTAATACTCTAGCACATATGTAAAAGAAAAAATAATATCACTCTCTGTTTGTAGTAATATTTTCTTTTTATCTAAAATTACCTCATAAAAAGCAAGATGCGCATACACTTCATTTGTCAATGTACATTTCCGATATACTTGTATAAAGTGGAACGTAAATAAAGCTACATAAATATAGTACTCTAGCGACTTAAGTATCTTTAACATATGCATAAAAGCTTATTGATACAAAACCATTGCTAATCTAAATTCTCTCTAGTCATGATCAATAATTAATAAGTTAATCTACATAACAAATAATATAATATAAATTATCTTGTTTGATCTTTAGCACTCAGACCCAGCTGTATGCAATCACAAAACGTATTTTATCATCTATTGTATCATCTATTATAAGTATTCTATCATCTATTATAAATAATAATAATAATAAATTTTTCTATCAATTTACAATTTTGAATTTCAATATATTGTTTTTATAAATTTCTTAAGTTTAATATACTTCAAGTAAAACAATAAAATTGGTTTACCACAATTAGTTTTGACATTAGTTAATCGAAGGAACATCACAATAATTGGGTAAAAGTACAGAAATTACTCTAAAACTTCTTATCTTATTTATACATTAAGTTCTTTAAACATTTTTAAACGATATATGTATATATATTCTTTTTTAATTATACCTTCACAACCCAGATTTGGCATATTTTTATAACTTTGTGGACAACAGTAAAATTACGGTAACAAAGAAATTTTATTGCATTATAAATCGCACAGAATACGCAAAAAATCTCTCACTTTCTCTCTCTCTCTCTCTCTCTCTCTCTCTCTCTCTCTCTCTCTCTCTCTCTCTCTCTGTGCTATCAAAGTTTGATAGAAATTTTTTTTCGCATACTCTGTGTATATGGTGTACCGTCGAATGTACTTTTAATTTTTAACTTCCCACCCTTTAGTATCAATTCGTAGATGATTTTTTTTCAATCGGGAATAATCGTCATCTATTGTCGAAAGAAATTATCGCTTGATATATTCTCAATCTTCAATATTATATATTTCTGCAATTATATTTCTGTCCAAATTCAAAAAAGATATTACTTTCTTGTTCTGGCATCTAAAGTATAATATTCCAGAAAATTCTATTTTCCAATAAAGCTAATTTCTGTTAGACACTATAAGTGACGCGATATTCTCGTTGAATAAAAATAGACTTCGATCGAACCAAAGAATCTACAGCAAAATGTATATCCGGCAGTTTTGAAACTATCTGGTCATATGCCTTTCGATTACCAATATGTCAGTCTCTTTGTGTGAGATCTATAAGCTCACATAAATTATCGCTAAAGTTAAATTTTCATTAGCAAAATTGAATTACCATACAATACTGTATATATGTCTCGTTACAAACACTTAAATATACACTTATATATATAGCATTACTGGCACATATTTATCTTCACGTAAATGTGTTGCGTGTTGCATTTGTATATGCGCATCAACGATTCATCTTAATTATATTTCATAAAAACATATTGGTACGATTGTTTTTACATACAATACGGAGATCTTATTGAATAAAATTCGAAAATATAGATAATCGGCAGAAATATGTCTAAATGTTTAAATTTGTGACACAACTATACATTATTATTATTAAATATTCATTGATTTGATTTTCCATTTAGATACGATTAGCTACAAACAGTGGCAAAAGATATTTCTCCAAAAGATAGCTTCAGGAACATTTTGCGTATAATTTATGTATCGTGAATAAAAATACAAGAGAGTGATAAGGGCAGTACTAGAAATATTAATTCAAATTAAAATAGTATTCACTTTTGTGATTTTTTCCTGATTTATTAGCTAAATTCAAGAATAATATGATGATTCGAATTCTCAATTCTGCTATTCTTTATAAAACTTATTCTTATAAAACTTTTTGTTTTCCAGAATTGAGAACCTAAATGAATAAACTAACTAAACTATTGTTTCTGTAAACTTTTCGTAGACGGTTGATCTACCTCTGGCCAACTATCCGGAGATTTAGAAGTTTGCACTTTCTGCTGACCTTCTTCCGCTTCCCATTCACTTTCCGGATCGGAGAACATGTTTGGACTATCTAATATGTCATCTAAGGATGCAACTGATGCATTGCTCGACTGTAGATTTCCATCGGTGTAAAGAGACTCTGTATTCACTGTGCAATAATAAATATATGTCATATAAAATTTATGAACGATTTCAAATAAGAAATCCTATTAAAGTGATTAAAATGATTTTATAAATCATGTTGATATACTGATTATGAATCTATCATCAGAATTAAGGAAGAAATCAAAAGAATTTTTTCAATCGACAATATGCCACGTACCATCATTAATTGTACGCTGAGATAAATACGTATGCTCATCCCAATCATCAAATTCAAGTTTACCATTAGTATCTACTTCGTCCATGGAGAGCATGGCATGCGATTCCGAATCGGTTACGTCAAAGATTTCCGTCATTTGCACTTTGTTATTGTCATCCATATAATAATAAGCTATTACAGCTTCTTGATCGGAAGTTGCCTAATGAATAGAATAAGGAGTAAATATCAGTCAATTTCGCTCTTTTGTATTTTATATTCAATTTTGAATATTTCATTAGAGTTCGATTACTTACTTGAAGGATACTTTCGAAAGTGTCATCCACTGTTGTGAGGTCGCCCATATTAATTACACAACTTGATTTTCTGGATTCATTCCATGTTTGGCTGTGAATTGATAACATATTAACGGTGATAACGTCAAATCAAAATTTTATCGATGTAAATAACTGTATACAACGTTAACTATCTCGATTGATTACTCACTGGTCATTATATTGGAGAGTTAAATTCAGATTTTTTTGTTTCTTATACACAGTATCTGCGTCATCTCCAGTTTGAATATCTTCCTGGAAGTCTTTAGAAGAATACGAGAATTATTGTCAATATATTTTATGAAAACTAATTATTTCTAGATAAATGTTAGAAATTTGTTCCATCCAGGATACTTTCTGCGGATTGTTTAATGCAAAATCGGATAGACAATTTTCTGTCTACAATTGAGAATTTATACTATAAAAATCAATAAACAAGTGTACTCACTCATGCCATATTCCGTGATATTAAATTGACAGTTAATAAGTGGAGGCAATGGCTGCAAATAGACGTGGATTTTCGGGAAGAGTACAGTCAATACTTCGAAGATGAATTTCCTTAATTCGTCTAAGTTATGTCGTAACTTTGGAACACTGAAAGTAATGATTCTGAAATAAAAAAATATATATACATATATATATATGTATATATATATGTACATAGGATAATATGTACGAGTATGTGCGTGTGTGTGTTTGCCATTATAAAAATATATAAAAATTTATATTTATATATAAAATTTATATTTTTATAATAAATATATATTTTTTTTGTGAAAAATAAATATCTTGTAAACAATTGCATCACACCTTTTCAAAGTTTTCCTCTATATATAAAAATATTTATATCTACGATCCTTCGCGCCACTATGTGATAGGTGTATTTGTAAAATAGCATAAAATTATAAATAATTTAAGAAAAGCTGACATTTTTGAGAAAGTAGAGTGTCAGTGTTAATAGCAACAATGCGTTAAGGCACATTTACAATTAATGATTATATTATATTAGGTAATAAGCTAACTGATAATTTCGTAGACACACGCTTGTGCATCATGAAATCGAGAAAGCCTTGGGATGCTTACCCAGGAGGTGTTAGGTGCTTAGAGCAAGAAAACGTCTGTTGTGGCATACGCAGAACATTCCCGACTACTTTGTATTCCAAAGAGCGTGTTTCTATCTTGTTACCAATCAGACTATCAACGACATGCATGACGTTAAACATAATAACGAATGTGGTTAAATGAATGTATGCAAGCACAACGTTCGCAACGTTATCGAATAACAATTGCTTCTTATATTAGATAAAATTTTAAAGTTGTGAAATCAAATCGATTTTCTGATAAATTGCCACTCGATCGTTGTGCCAGCTCTATATCCGATGATATAATGAATAATCATGATGGTGAAGTTGCACTCTGTCGGCTGAATTTGTGACCAACAACATGCAATTGCTCATGCAGTAAGAATGCAGTAAAAGGTGCATATGTATATATATGCGGATGTATGCACATGTGTACGTAGCGTGTATTCATATATAATTTCAATAATTACTTACTTTGTGATGGTTGCATACATTATATCTGCTGGTATCGTGCAAGGTAAACTCAACAACGACAACAATTTCATACTACGGTGTTTAAATAGCCAATTAATGAATCCCTTATTAGCAGAATCTATAGCATCTTGGAATATGGTCAAAACAGTCTCTGGCAATTTTGACACCAATGCTTCCTACGAACACAACATATTGAATATATCAAAAAATTGTGAACAATTCAAAGGTCAATAATTAATAAATTAATATTAATAATATTAAACTGCTAAGAAATACAGATTGCAATTAAAAGTAGACATTTTCGTAAGGTAAGAGTTATTAAATGAATAGAGATTTAATCATAAGAGAAATTTATAAACTTTAAATCAAGTTTAAATTAAAGTTTAAACCGTATGATATAAAATTGTACATATATTAAAAATATTATACATATACATATATTAAAGATATTTATGTTCTTATATCGAAAGTTTCTCACCTGCCTATGCAGCTTGCATTCCAAACATTCTGGATCATATTCCATACTTTCATCAAGAGTTTCCGACACGACAAATGTTGACTGTACCGCAAGACACCGCGTGCAAGTTAACATATTATTACGATGTAAAAATCTTAATGTATCATCAAATCCTTGCTTACACATATTCGAAAGAACCTTTAACAAAAAAAGCATGTTAAAATTATATCTATTACATCTGGAGAATTTGTGTAATCTTAAATAATGTTCGTCTGTATAGAAAGAATCATTTTCAAAATTAAACTTATATAAACTCAAAATATTTGCAGTAAATTACAAATTTGTGTAAATTACAAAATCAAATATTATCTTATACTGCACGATATTGTATTCATATTTCATACCTCGATCTTAGGCGGAAAGAGTATCCTTGTAAATCTATATATGTTTTGTTTGGAAAGTTCTATGCTTGTATTAGCAAGATTGACCTGCAATATATAATGGTAATCAGATGCAATAATCTCAATTGTCAAGACAACCGTTATAAATTCGTTAATTATTCGTTTTAACTACGTTTATTCGTTTTAACTACTATTATTATTTTAACTACGTCGCCAAATAATTTATCAAATAAGTAATTAAGTTAGTATACATCGGAGCGACGAGTGTATATATTTACATACATGAAAAAGTTGAGACGAAATGTCCCTCGGGCAAATATCGCTCTCTCCACAAAACGGACTAACGGTAATGGTGTTCTCGTCGAGCGTAGGTAAATTATCGCTAAAGGCACCGTCCATACATCTAACCCCGTGATATCGCGGCGGTAACAGACCGCTGAATAGCGGTACGAACGAAGTAGCCATCAGAGCCTGCCCGAAGAAAGACATTCTGCATTAGTACAATAGAGATTTGAATAGAAAGAGCTTTTAAATAAAGATCATTTGCAAAAAACAGATAGAAATTTTTACATAGCCTTTTTTATTACGCTATTATGGATTCAAAATATCGTAATCAACATCAGTTTAGTAAAATTTATTGTGTTATAAACATGAGTTAATGTATACATAATAATAAGACATGCATGAGTCACTTCAAATTTCCTATATTAAACGACATATATGCATTTATTTTTGTAACTTAGTTTTATTCTGTATATCGTAAGATTGATGTGTAAAATCATGTAAGTATAATCAATCAAGTAAATGTAATGTTTAGTGACTGTGTTGTTAAATGCAACGTCAATACAACTTATCTACATCGTGCGTTCTTAATCGTTACGTCACAACGTTACGCACGTTTGCCATATTGTGTATAAACACTGAACAAAATATGTCACAAGATGTTATTTAACGGAGCGACTACAACATCGATATACATTGTGGTGCTCTATATTTCTCATGCAAGATAAAGTATGCACGCGATTTTGAGGTTTTTCTATCTAAAATTGAAAACGATCGGATTATTAATTCGACGCAAAGATTCATCATTTTTTACGATGAATTCCATTTTAATAAAAATTATTAATTTGACTATTTATCAAAAAACTGAATTTCCTTAAACATAAAATAAACATACATACAACAATAAAAAGAAACATATTGAGGCCAATATTGGCCTCGATATATTTTTTTTGTGTATAAAGACTTGCGTATGAATCTTTGCGTCGAATTAATAATCCGATCGTTTCCAATTTTAGATAGAAAAACCTCAAAATCGCGTGCATACTTTATCTTGCATGAGAAATATAGAGCACCACAATGTATATCGATGTTGTAGTCGTTCCGTTAAATAACATCTTGTGACATATTTTGTTCAGTCTTTATACACAAGGCCATATTCTATTTTAATTAATAGAAATTATTATCGGACTCTCTAATGACCAGTTTGGAAGTATTCTATTTCAACGTTTTTCAACAAAGATAACGTGCTTCTTACGTTTGGAATACAATATTGCATATTACAAGACGAATGACGGAAACATAGCTGATTTTACTTACTTGCAGTAGATCTTCTCTCGAACTGAATTGTGAGACAATCACGTTCTTCCCATCGTATACTCTGGTCAGAGAGATATGTAATTTGCCGCTTACACGGATATGAGCATCGTCCGGTAAAAACTGAAATGAAAAGTACAATAAGTATCTGTTTTACTTTGTGCTGTCACAATGGCATAGTATGAATTAGATCGGACGATCAAACTGATCGAATAGCATATTGCATTCTGAGAACTTTATTCCTGAATACAAAAAGAAAAATTAAAATTTTGCTTCTTCAAAAAGTAAGGTAACAGAAGGAAAGTAAATAACAGAAACTGGAAACAGAAACAGTGGATATATAAACAGTGGATATATAAACAATGGACAGAGGAGAAACTCAATTTTCGAGGTAATGCGATGCGATACATCACGATCATTTTTCAAGTCCACAATCGTTCTGCTCACCTTTTGTAGATTCTCCAGCATAATTTGATGCACATTGAAAGATGGACTGAACGGTCCGAGCGTGCGCTGTCGCGCTTCACGTGCTACACGCAATACATGACTCGTGATTTCTCCTAAAACGAAAGAAAAAGAAAACGATTAATTATCCAAGCGGAACTAATTGATATAATAAGAAATTCGCAAAGTGCCAAACTGTCAGGTCTGTTCGCCAGACGATAAATTCATCGGCGAACGCAATAAAGTAACGAGTTAGTCAATATTATAACGTAATAAATAAAGTAATAAATAAAAAAAACAAACTATCTGATCATAACGCAGTGCTAATTAAGATTCATAAGACATTAATCTATCTGCGACGATATCACTCGTCAATCGACGAATGTGCGTACATCTAACACACAATTCTGACAAATGCTGCTTTTCCAAAATATTTTGAAGTGCATGATTTTTCGGAGCATCGTATTTACGCGAGATATGGAAGTAATACGTATCTCAGATTAACAAAACAGCACCGCGATATCGCGAGATACTCATCCCGATAAATTGATAAATAAGAGAACATTCAAATTAAATTCGTACAACCTTACGATAACGCTATCTCTTTTTCTATCTGTTTGACATTTGATCTGGATATGTATACTTAGAAGCCGTTCGACGTCAATCGCAAAGAAGAAAAAAAAGGGAAGAAACAAACGATATCGGTATCGTGCGCAGATCTTATGATCGTACGACATGACATTCTGCGTTCAACAACGTTATGCAATCTCTGTGAGCCTACCAAAGAAATTTACGCGGTAAAAGTGATGAAATATCACGTTAGGTCTCACCTCTCAGTGATGCCCGCGAAAACTAGAACTTTGCGGTTCTTTGATCACTTCTCTCGGGAAAAACAAAATTATTACAACATACATACATATCTATAGAAAGGAGTAACGCGCGCAATGTTGGAATGAGCAGTTGGAATAAACAGTCTGCATCAATTAATTCGAATTACACATAACATTATTGGACAACAAAAGTGTGTAAATTATAATTAATTAGTTATTACGAGAAAGTTTAAAACTGCTTAAACTACGCACGTTTTCTGTTTCTTCTGTCGATGAGAGGAGCGTCACCGATGAAGGGAATGATTAACGATTGAAGTCGCATGTCGCGCTTTCCGAGTTCGAACTTTCGCGAGTTCGAACTTTGCGTCTTTTCTCCGATTCAGGCTATCCGTACGTGTTGTATACGAGGTACGTACGCCGCAAATCTTGCTACGCGATAATGCACGCGCTCGCGATTGTGCAATATTTATACTTCTGCTCGCGAAGCGCCGCAAGTGCGCTGGACCTATGTGCCGAAATGAGAAAAATGATAAAAAAGAACACTCGCTCGACCAGGGACGAAATCGAGCAAAACTGGTTCGAACTTCTCAATTTCCGATCAGCATCGCTGCGAGATATGAGGAAGAAATAACAAGCGAGAGAAGAGAGCAAGCGGGGCGAAATAGTTATACGGGGTTATCAGATGATGTGCGAATGACGACGAAAACTGCGTAGATCGGGAGAGACGAGTATGTACGTCAGCTATCGTTGTGGGCTGATAGAAACAGCATCGCTTTGTTCGCCGTATCTTTTGTACGGCCGACTGGCTGTACGAGAGATACTGAGACGAATGCTGACATCACGTGTCGGAATGAGATCTGCTTGCGTTGGCATTTTGCGCCGAGCACGAAAAGATCAAGGAGGAATAATGCCTTTCATTCGGTAATCTCTTCCTGAGAGAGAGAGAGAGAGAGAGAGAGAGAGAGAGAGAGAGAGAGAGAGAGAAAGGGGAGAGAGTAAACGAAAAGGGGCAACATCTTCGAAAGAATAATTCGTAATATCGTTATAAAAAAAGAAATGCCAGTTCTTTCCCAAGTTTATTTATAACCACGTGCATTTCTCTGATGCGTATATCCGGAAAAAATAATAATAATAGCGAGAGAGTTCGTGATAAAATTGTATTTGTGATTTATCACTCTGTGATTTATCACAAGGTATGATTATTCACATCACTCGTCGTGTTAGTAATTTCTTATTATTCGTGATGGAATTACGCCTTTCATACACGGAAGATCGTTGAAAGTTTCGCGCACCGCGATATCACGCGCAGTTCAATCAATCATTCCCGCTGAAACGTGTTAATCACGTCGGATTTTTCTTCCCTTCTCTAGCATGCGCACAGGATGATAACATCGAGTGTGCAGATCGTCCTATGTAACATTCTTGGAGTTTCGTATTTTGATCGAGTGAATGTTGTCAGTCAGTTGTTCCGAAACTCGACAAAAGATTGTGGGAATTTAATTGTGCAACGGAAGTCACCGCACTCGACCTATGATACTTATTCAGTGTCGACCCACCAAGAGACCGTTATTTTATAGTGAATAGTCATTTCCTTGCTAGTTTAATATATCTACGCTTATGTTACCAGAGAGAGAGAGAGAGAGAGAGAGAGAGAGAGAGAGAGAGAGAGAGAGAGAGAGAGAGAGAAATCATAAGATCGCAACTCATCATTGAAATCCTGAGCCCGACACTTTGACATGGAATTCGAATTTCGGGCTTTCTTCAATGAAGTATCGAATTCTCAATAAGATAAAGAAAGAGTTTCTTTCTTACATATGAGTGTTAGCTTACTTTATCATCATAGTTGAAACCTCCAGCATCGATCGTGTAATCTAATCGCTTCGTCTAATCTAATCGATATGTTTGAACTTTGAACTATAAAGATACATATTTATTATTTTTACCCGATAATGTCTTTGTGAAATAATCTGTAACGGTTTGATAGTCGAAACTAAAATATAATTTGAAAATATAATTTAAATAAATATAATTTAAATATAATTTGAAAATATAATTTAAAATATAATTTGAAAATTCTCGAAATAGCTATTGCGTACATCTGTCCGATCTTAAGTAAGATCGGAATTATTTTTCCAAATCAACGAAGAAATGCATATTTGCGCAACATTGTTCAACCGATCGAAGGATACCGATAGATATAAATCTGATATTAAGTATCTGAGGACAGATTTAAAATTAAATACGTCCACAGTCCGTGTTCTCGTCGATCGGAGATTGCAATCAAAATCGTGTGAGATATTGAATGCATGCGTGAACTTCGTCATCACACCTGAACGCGATAATTGCATACCACGTTAGAGTGCGCGTGCGCACGCGATCTATTTGCACGAATTATGAAGATAATAGCTTTTGGACTTTAAACATTAGTCTTTCTGATAAACATCGCACAAAGAAAATGATAAAATTTATCAGGCAGATGAACAATGACAATATGTACGCGATCAATATGTGAGGAGAAAAGACGAATTGCCAACAATTTGTGTCGACATTGTCGCATAATTAAAAAGTTTTCAATCGCTCGATAGTTATCTCTCACGGTCTAAACGCAGAGTGAAACAATATAGACTCTAGACGTAGAGTACGTCGTAGAAAAAAAAATGTGGAACATAAGGGAAAAATTTCAGGGAGAATCGTAAATTAATTTCTTTAATAAGTCGCTTTAATAAGCCCAGTAGCTGCATTGTTAAACTCTTCAACGGAGACATAAAAATAAGAAAAAGGCAAAGTCGCTCTGATTCTCAAGGTCCTTTTACGTTTTACCGTCCAGATAAAGAATCGAGAGGACGAAACTCCGACGTTAGAATTATCAGAAATTGCGTGTACTTTGGTTTTTGCACGAAAACAATTTGAATAAAAATATAGACGAGTCTATGTGGACATTGCGAATCACGAGCTTGCACACTTTGCGTTTGTTGTGATACATACTAATATTTCAAATTATGGAAAAACATGGTTCACGATAATCGCATAATTATAGGTCGCTTCACATCCAATCTCTCATGCATTTTTGACTACTTTTTTTTCAAACCATTAACGCAATGATGTCAATATCGAGGTAGCCATCATCATTATTTTGAAATAAAAAGTATAATTTTTCTTTCTTTATTAGTCCATGTATCTTCGCATGGACTCGTGATCTGACATTCTATCCGGAAGAAACGCTACATTGATGTGTATAAAATACAACAAAACAAATAAAATAGTAAATAGCGATTGATGAGCGTAATTCGAAATATAGTCTCTTTTTCTTCTTCATATTACTGTAATCCCGCGCTAATTAAACCAGAAACGCGCTGAGAAGACATTTCTATCGTTTTTGCACCGTTGGCATTAGCCAACTTCGATTCCACGTCCATTCCACCATTTGATAGTACGTCAATGAGATTATACGCGTAAGAAACTCGTGTTTTCTTCGATTTGACATATGTCGAGCGTGTTTCTTGTTTTGCACGACGACGAGTTGAAACTTGTTAACGTACGTCCTCATGTCATTTTTATTTCATTGAATCATCTTCGCTTCATTAAATGAGCAATCTCAGGCAGAATGCCTCTCTCTTTTTCTTTTTCACTCTTCTCGACGAATTGTAATTAATAGCGAGCAAATATTCTGGTGTAATGATATAATTCGAGCGGCAAATTTAAAAATCGAGCATCTGGACAATTCGCCAATGATTATCGATGCGCGATATTTGCGAACGAGTCTCGGGTGTACATATTATACATTTCCGGAACAATGTGTACCGATGAAACAACGTCAATCTCGATGTATCTTGCGCTGTATTTTCCGCATTTATCTTCCGTCGTTTATCTTAACGCGCAATGATTTAGAGTGAATAAGTTACCGAGAGAGAGGTTCGTCTGATAAGATACGTTCAAAGGACTCTTTCGCATTAATAATGTCAGATACGCGTGCAATACACATTTTTCTCCGGTCTCTTTGCTTCCGGATAAAACATCGCTTCGTCAAATTCTCAGCCTGGTGCGTTACGTCCGTGACATTTTATTTTGATTATTATGTTGTGCAGCGTGAGGCGACACGCGAATGAACGGAGACGCGTCACGACCTCTCATAGTCCATTGAATTATGTTAATCGCCGGAAGGAGAATGTTTGTCGAGGCTGATTATATTTTTAGCTTTATCTCAATCTGCGTTTGGAGCGGATCAAATCTGCGAGATCGAGGGGAGGGATATTTTACTCGACCAAAGAATCGACTTGCGCGCGCTACTTTCAGTGCATTAGCAACATTCGCAGATACGCAGCATGAAGAAAAGTCGGAGGGCTATTATCGGCCGGCGCACATTCCTATTATTTCTCTCAATAAACGTGCAGTTGTAACCTAGTTCCACTGACACCGATGCACATATGTATATCTAGGCGACAGAGTCGGCGGGAGATAGCGTCAGGTCCTTTTTCCCAGTGACTATTCTCCGTCTGTCCGGCCTGACCATGATTTTGAACTGCGTCTAAGGACGGAAAACATGTTTTGTCGCGGGGAACGACGACATTTGCATTTCTTTCAGTGATATACGAAGCACAGTTCGCCGTGGTCGTGCTAAGATCTTAGACTCGTAGACTGCTTATGACCTTGTTTATACGCGTCGCAATCGGAAACGCGTGACTAAATTATACGTGGGAATACGAGCATATACGTAGATAAGAAAGTTGTTGTTATGAATTGAAGTAATTTAACCGTTTAATTGCTAAATTGCCCGTTGACCCGAAAAACCTTTCCGTCGATTCTACACAATCTCAGAATTCACATTCTTCGCGCGAAATGTTAGGTCTTTTAATAATTCAGGTTATTTTTAAGTATTTCTACACGATTTCTACAAAAAATTTAATTTGTATATTTGCGTGTTTTATATATACGCACACAAGTATCCATTATAAATATTTTCCCCCAAAAAGCGTTTTATTTAAGTTATTATTTTTTTGTAATTAACTCGTGTTTATAATTAAGCTGGGTTTTGAAGATCGCGTTGAGTAAGAAAACTCTAAGAGTTCATTTAATGCATAAATGTAATCATAATTTATAATCTTCTTCGAAAGTAAATTTATATGTTTGAGTCACGATATTCTAATAATCCATAATAATCTTGTAAAAACAAAGAAGAAAAGTGGGGAGAATATATAAATATAAGATATAACTGTGCAATCGTGCTTAGAGTTTGACCCATCTAAAAAAGTTTTCCATACTTTTACGTGTAGCAAAGGTCAAGTTCGACTCGTGGAAATCGAGACTATTGAAAAAACAAAGGAGCGAAGCAACTTCGTGTTTTTTCACGCGTATAAAGTCTACTATTAGATGTTAAGTAGATGCGTACACGTCATCGTCGACCAGTGAGTAAAATTGCGCTCAATCTATTACGCCTTTCTTCTATACGGAACTCATGTCTGCAATTAGGACTTACGCAAGACGACGAAGTGCAACGATGCTTAACCTCTTCTCTCTTCTTCGTTAGATTAATTGCGCATCAACAATGATGATTCATAAGATCGCTAAATTGCGCGCGCGCCAAAAATATAACACGGCACTTTGCCCCCGGATGATTTCAATTAAGCGCGATCAATCGACCAATCCCGTTGAATCGATGGTATCGATTTGTATTAATCGATGAATCGCCGCCAGGACAAAGTCAAAAGTCGAGAGAAATTCGTCTCGATATCTTCTCAAATTCGTACCTGTTGATATTACAATGTTGTTCTTGGATTTCCCTTTCACAGGTAACATACACACGTAACCCCGTGTATTTTAAACTTTAACTCTATCTTAAAAAGTCACGAGACCTCGAATCATCGAGTTACAATCGTTCACAAAAGTATCCGGGCGAATCGTGAAGAGCACGAATAACTTTTTGGTGTAATTTCAATTCGGTTTTGCGATAACTTGCGTAAATGGCATCGCGATTTGTCATATCTCATGTTAAGGTGCAAATACGAAAAAGACACCGATGTCACAGTGAAGCGTGCGTTTTCGCGTTCTCGCGGCTTGCCCGGATACTTTCCTAAATGATTGTACGCGTGATGTCAACAGCGGTCGCTCACGTTACATCCGTCGACAACATAATGCAGAGCGACGGTATGAAGTATGAGATCACTGCACGCGCGCATGTGTTTGTTCCGCTTCTCATGATAACAGCACGAAGAGACAAGCCGTTTAACTTCGTGGGAGGAAACAAAACATCCGATAAATCTTCACGTTTGTTTTGAAGCAGCAACAAACAGCTGAGCCTCGGATGCCGTTGCCTGAACTAGGCGCGACCTATTTAATTCGACTTGCCGTAGAATGATGAAGTTGACGCATACTTTATACAATTATTTTAGGAACCAACCTTCCTGTGTCAGAGATAAGCCTCGCACGCGGTTGAACCTCTAAATGGGAGTAGTTTGCGTACAGCGCGACTATCGTCGTGACATTATAATTGCCATCTATCGTAATATATTGCGACTTTAGCCGAGATAACATAGTATGTTTTGCGCGCGTTCAAAGCTCCGACATCCGTTCAAACCGAAATACGTTCAATTATTGAGTGTTATTAGCGTCAGATCGCGTTTAGCACCGTTCGTTTTATTTCGCGCAATCATGACCATGATTGAGACTTTCGTTTGCTCAAGGAACTCCTAGACTTATGAATTTCTTTAAATTTTGCTGGAAAGAAAGTGAGAAAAAGCGTCTCACTTTATACATTAAAAATCTTACCAACTCTTTCGTTATTCCTCGTAACATTTATATTCTCGCCAAGAAAAAATGTAATGGCTCTCCATATACAGCCTTGAATGACAATCCTACGTTTCGATAAATAAAGTGGACTCGGAGCTGGGAGGAAGCTCCTTCGAAAAATTATTTGCAGCGTTTTCGTTATAAAATATACGACCACGTAGCGAATTATTAAATTCGGAGCTATATCGAATCTGGTTATCCTACGCAGAAAGAATTCAAACTCGGAAAAGACGCAATATTTGGAAACAATATTCTTATGATATCTTATTTTCTTTCTCCCCGCGCTGATACGATTTACTTTCTATATTTATGAACCTAACAGTAATTACATCGTTATCCCAACAAACAGGTCAACAACATCTTGAGAATGTCGTACAAATTCCTCACTCTCGCATTATATATTTAACATAGAATTGACACATGCGCGTATCGCGTGCGTAATGAAGGAACGACAGATACGGGAAAGGACAAGCACGTTATAAGCTTACATGCTAATTAGTCTGCGGTTGCTCTCGTTATCGCACTACTGACGCGGTATGAATTATTGGTGGAATAAAAAATTCCTCGTGCATTTTGCCATAATTTCTCTCTCTCTCTCTCTCTCTCTCTCTCTCTGCATTGCAATTAAGAATATTATGCTCTCTTTTTTAATACATTTGCGTAACTGAATATACGTTCGGACTTAATTAAGTATGATATAATCTACTTGCTTACGAGACCAAGGTCCGACGACATACGTGCAAACTTGAGCAATGAAACTTAAATTTATGAAACTTAAATTTATGAAGACTGTGTTAAACCACTTTCAAATTTATAGCTACTTTTGATTTCATTGTTCAGTTCACATTCTTTTTGCTTTGTTCCTTCAGATCTGTCTTTTGTTTCAAGAATCGCATTCGTGAATTTGCCTGTGAACCTTTTGCCTTTTTTTTATTTTCAACGATCCTATATATTTCCATAAATGGCAAGCGACCAATAGTACCCTCTCAAATTTCCGAATTTAAGCACGATTCTTCCAACGAAAGGAGAGGAAACGGGATATCTTCCTGTTACAGGACCGTTGTTACAGAAAGATACCGCCACAGGCTTTTTTTGAAAGAATAAAGGATAGAACAGCAAAGGATGGAAAACAGATATTTACCGGCGGAATTGCATTCGCCTACGTCACGATTGGCCATTGCCTGTCTTACTTTTGAGATTGCAATATCATCATTTTAACGTGGCCAATGTGATCTGTGGTCAATGGCTCGAGATGAATGCAGCAAGCAACATTTATTCAATCACTTACCAAGAGGCAGATCGCAGAGTAAGCAACATGCGGCGATAGCGCCAGCGGACGCTCCACTGATTTTGTTTAGCAGCAACTGCGGTGCGTACTTCTTCAAGCATACCGCCACGCCGACGTGGTAGATGCCGAGGAAGCCACAACCAGCGAACGATAGATTCATATCGCTGTTGCGTTACGCTGAATCTCTCGTGTCTTCTTTGTTGTTTGAAGTTCGTCGTTTGTTAACACGTAGTGTGCTACGTAGGTGTGAAGTCCTTGGTGACTTCTTTTTCTTCCTCTCTCTCTCTCTCTCTCTCTCTCTCTCTCTCTCTCTCTCTCTCTCTCTCTCTCTCTCTCTCTATCTATCTACCTTTTATCACTTCCTCCTTCAGCCGCGTTTTTCGTCTTGGAATTCCAACTGATATTCCTGCAAATATCGAGCGATATACCGCGGACGTTGCGACACGACGCGTCACGCGATGTAAACACAGAACGAAAATTGAAGTGCCGAGTGCGTTAGAAGATGTCAGGCGTCACCGGAGCAATTCGCGACTTTTGATTGTCTGCCGGCAGTTGCGGAAGATGGCCCGCGCGAGATGAAGCAAACGTTAAGTATGTTAAACGTTCGTTAGTGCGATCGGTGCACAACGCTGTCAAACGATGTGCGTACGCGAATGCGTGTGCGAACTATCTAGTGTACTCACTGTATACGCGATGCACGTACTACGACGGCCAGTCGTGATCTGACTGATCGAAGGAACTGCTGCGAGCAACAGCTGTTCTCACCGATTAGATCCCAGGGTCGCTCCGCGGGCACGGAAGGAGGAGGAAGGAGAAGGTGGCACGTCAAGAAAGATACACACACAGTCATCTCTTACAAAGCACCGGCGTATAAACTACGTCTACGAGACATTGCGTGCCGGTGACGTCATGGCAGCTTGACCGCGCAATTGGCCGCTCCGGGTGGTGTGGTGCGCCGCCCATAACCCCACTGCGCCCTCACGTGTCTCTGGGGGGAGACAAATTACATCACGAATGTCATGGGATGTGAAGTTATGTGCGCTGTTTGCTGGCACCAGAGAGAAGAATGAGAGCGGCCACCGGCCGTATTTCGGGGGTACGGCTAGGCGCATTTTAGATACGCCATCTGACCAAAATACGCCTAAACTACGTCCGCTAGGCGCACTTTCGCGGTGATAAAAGTAAAATGCGCCTAGGTTCGTGTCCGTACTACTTCCATGCAATGGATAGTAGGTTAGAAAAAGACAGACGACAAATAATCGTTCCGTCTTTGTCTCACTAGTGAGCGGCGCGCGGCAGTAAACACGAGGCGAGGTAGCGGCGATCTTATCTTTCATCTTTCACATACTGCGTTTCGCGTAATTAAGAAAGGAAATGATTTGGAAACTTCGGAAATTGACAATGAATAAATATAAAATTTGTGGAATTTTCTTTTTTACAATATATATATATTTTTTAATATTTATACATATGTGTGTGTGTGTTAATATAGAAAAATGTTGATACCAAATGTATCGTATCTGCCTCTTCCCCTTCTTTCACCTCTGCCTCTTCCTCTCCATTCACCTCTGCCTCTTCCCCTTCTACCATCTCTGCCTCTTCCTCTGTCTTCGCCGCTGCTTCTGCCTCTTTCTCTCCCTCTCCCTCTTCCTCTTCCTACTGCAGTCACGACAGCTGCTTGAATAATATTTTGCAGTGTTTTAGGCTATAACAATAAGTTAATTTTAAAATATGAGACAAAGCGTTAAATAACAACTTACAATTTAATATAATATATTATAATTTAATATAATATATAGATCAGCATAGACATATACAGATTTTCATACTTACAGTTAATATAATTGGCTCGGTCGCCGTCGTGGCCGTCGTAGCCGTTGTAGCCGACGTAGCCGTCGTGGCCGTCGTGACCGTCGTGGCCGTCGTGGCCGTCGTGGCTGTTGCAGCCCCCGCAGACGCCGCCGTCGTGGACGTCGTCATCACCGCGTTCAGCTCGTTTTGGAAAAATTCATAAAACATATTTGTTGCATATAATATATATATATATATATATAATTAATATTTAACGATTAAATATATACTCACAGAATCATTCGCCGACATCTCTCGTTGCAGTGCCAGACACCGACTAATTAGAAAACGTGCGCGTACGCTAGGCGCATAGTTGCCGATTTTTTACGATCGCGCGTACGGGCGCGCGTTCTATAAAACAGATTGTACTGCAGCACGGTACAGACAACGACAATGGCGTTTAAAATGCCTTTACTCGTAATTATATATAAAATATAGGTTTGAATTTATACTTAATATAATAATATGTAAAATATATGTTAACAACTATTTTGCAACTTTTTAGACACGATTTTGTAGTGAATTCTGCTTTACAACAATCTCGGGTTGAATCGCGGACCAATACTTTTCAGTATATGTATTCATTATAATACAGGGAATAGAACGTGAAAATCTTGCCTTTGAATCCGAAAACAATTAGCAGAAGAAGTGAATCTTTTTCAATGCGAGAGTTCGCATTAACTTGAATTCTATCTACTGTGATTGAATGCAAGGAATGTCTTAAGCTAAGTGAATTTTTTTTTAAACGAAAGTTCGTATTTGTTTTAATTTTACCACTCTGAAAGAAAATTCGAATACTTTTCAATGCATAAGGGCGAAATAAAATATACTTTACTGTTTGACAATACCATTTTGTAGACAAATGTTTTTTAGTCTAATTTATAATTACAAAGAACAAATGGTTCTTTATGATAAGAAAGTAAAAATTTATAAACATTTTATGCAAAGCATTTATCACTACCATCTCGCATTCAGCGTGATGAAGTTTAATGCGAATCAATACTTTTCAATATTTCTGTTCGGATCAGAAAGCAGAAATTAGAAGTATTAAAAAATATCAATACTTGTTAATTCTTCTCAATCCAACATTTTTTGCAGAGCATTAAACGACAATACATTTACGTCAACCATATAGATTCCACGTGGATACAATATACCTGTTCTTATCGGATAAACGTTCAATTAACAGTCGAATAAAACTCATTATAAACATGAAAACACCTTACATAAACATATATAACAGTATGTCTCACCTTATTCTGGTTGTTTAATAAAACAATCCTGCATAAAATGTCGGATCGAAAAGAATTTTTATATACATTTCATCCCATTTTAAGGCACACACTCGTTCTTCCTCAGGTATTTGCGATATTTTTTCTTTTAATTTTTTAAATAAAAAATCGCAAAATCCCGGTTTTATATCATACTCTTCTAACCATCTTCTAACTGTTCGCTGTCCGAGAAAATTGCAACCTGCTTTCTTTAAGCGACAAAATGCTGACGCTGAATAATAATATAATTGCTTAGAAAGCATTTTTTCTTCCTCTGTATATTGTGTGCGCGGAATATGCAGTTGCAAATGTATCATACTTTTTGCAACAGGATTAAGTTTTTGTTTATTTATCAAATTCTTTAATATTTGTTTTTCCGACTTTTGATTTTTACATTTCTCACGCGCTTGTATGCTCATATATCGCAACTGATAATTTAAACGTTTAATTTTTTTTCGTAAATTAAGATTTTCTATTCTTAAAGCCTTGATAATTAAATCTGGATTGTTATCTGGATTTTCTTCACTTTGCATGCATTTTTCCTTACGTTTCACATTCTCACGTGTGTGTGGTTCTGGTTCCAAATGCATCCATTCCATGACATCTTCCTCTTCTGCAGTAATGTCGAAAAGTACAGTTCCAGATCCATATGTTCGTACTGCAGACTGTTGAAGTTCTTCTTTTTCTAATATAATATTTTGGTGATTGGGTAAAGATAATTCTGCAACGTCCCTTTGTACCTCTCTTATTTCTATATTATCTTTATATGCAGAAGAGGCATCTTTGTCGTACGGAATTGGTACGGCATCTCTACGCAATTTTATTTTTTGTGGGTTTTTAAAGGACGTCACAACAAAATGATCTTCGCACAATCCCGCAGCTCGAAGGGTATTCGGAGACCATGTCTCCAACTTAGTATTTCCTGTAACAAAAAATAAAAAAACAAGCGATTACGCGTTTATTTCTGACTTCCGTAGCAAGAGATTTGTATATGTATTCCAATAGAATAATTGTGTATTATACAGTAAGCATCATGAAATGAAGAATTTTGTGATGTTTGCACTAAGATATTTGGCATCAAGTCATGGTTTCGTCTAAATATAATTTGAAAATAATATTTGTTCTAAATATTACACATTTCTAATTTAGGATTTTTAGTTTTTCTTTGGACATCATTATATCAATTATTTTTATATTTAATAATTAATAATAAAGCATTTAATATTTATATTATATTTATATTAATAATGAAATCATAAGTGTCAGTTTTTCATACTACAAAGCAACAATCACATTTTTCAATATTTAGAGCATTTTCAGACAAAAAAATTGCAATTGGGAAATTATGAAATAACTTTAATAAAATAAGAAAAAGAGTTATAGGTGAATGTTATATAAATATTTCAATAATCTTTGTATTTATTAACGTTTTATTACATTATTTTTAAAAACCAACTTAATTTTTTACTGAAAAATTATAAGTACTGTACAGGGTGTCCCGAAATTAAATGTCAAAACTTCAAAAGCGTGTAGAGGATCGATAAAGTAAGAAAAAAGTCCTTTACAGATTTGCTCGTTTTAACTTCCTTGTGAAGAAAATCACAAAAAAACAAAAAAGTGTTTATTTAATATTTACACTTATTCTTTTTTTAATTTGTTTACACTTATTTATTGCTTTACTTAGTAAATAGATTGTTCAAAATGTTGACCTTTTGCAGCAATGCAAACATTGCATCTATTATTGACAGCTTGTATTGCAGCCAAACACTAATCTTATGATATTTGATGCACAGCAGCCACGATTCGATTTCTTAGCTTAGCCCCCCACACAAAGAAATCCATAGATGTTAGATCGAGTAATTGTGATATAAAACCTCAAGGCCAAGATATAAAACCTCAACATTCAATCCATTGTCAAAAAATCTAAAATAAGTTTTATCTGAAATAAAATTTCAGTGAAATCTTGCTTCCACTGATGAGAAATAATAAAATATAAATGGAACAAAAGAAAGAGATTTGTGTGCAGTGACACAGTCAGTATTTGCAAACTGCATCAATAACATGAACAATCGCTGTTATTCACTGATTCTTTTAGCGAAATGTTTTGCAGTGCTATATTTAGAGCAAAAGCTTCTATTACAACTATAATGTTTCAATAAAAAATGCACTGATTATATTTTAAAGAGTATCGCGCGGATTGTGAGAATTTTGTGGTACTGAGATTTAGAATGCAACGTTGTTAAAATAATATGTAATATTAGAATGATAATAAGCCGAACAGTTGCAATTACAAGGTATCAAATTTTTTTACCATTTCAAAATTGAAATAGCAAAAAACGGTGAAATATTCCTTTTACTGATACAATAAAAAACATTTTTACTGATTTAAAAGAATACATATACGAATCTGCCTTTCTTTAAAAAAAAGGACGTTAATATATGAAACAGTAAGATCCCTGCGAGGAATGATTCGTCGATCGACATCGAAAGCCACATAACATAAGATCAAGGAATATGCTAGAGACTTTACGAAGTTTGGAAGACGTTTGGAAATCTTCAGATTTCTTTCGGACGTTCTTAGGACGTAAAACATCCTCTAGACGTCTTTCGGACGTTCTTGTGATCGCGTGCTGTCTAGGAACGACGTCAGTTAGATGGTTGCTCAATTATCAATTATCAATGATATATGGCCTTTCATTACATTCTCTAAGTTTCAATTGTTAATTTAACGATTCCTTTCACAAGTCAAATATTAACATGCTGATTTGAAACATAATGCGAAAAGCTCGAAAATAAATGCGAAGCAGAGAAGAGATTAACAATGAATGATTATTATTTAATATGCAACTTACAGTTAAATGGACGTCAATTCGACAAGTCATTCTTCGTTGAGATAAAGATATACCTGTATTGTATATCCATTAATGATATCTTGCGTCGTTTTGCATGGGAAACCTGAATAGGCGCTTTCCATTACATTTCCCATTACTGCAATTTTTGTACACACAGGTATTTGAACAGCGAACTGCACGGAACTGATTTGACATTGTATATTAATTTAGAATATATACAGTGTTATACACTGTATGAAAAAAAAATATGAAAAAAAAGAAATCACAACACGTGACAAGAAAAAGAAAAAAAAGAAGAAGAATAGACGCGATTCAACACACGCGTAAGCACACGTGATGTTTATATATAATCGCGTTAAGGAAAAGAAATATGAAAAAAATAAGTGTTGTGAAATCTCGTTGACTCGCTAAGATAAGAAACACTGAAAATTCGCACAAGAACGAGAATCGTTAGAATATGGATTACGAAGTGCAGTCGTAAAGCTCGCCGCGAGTACTGATGACTGTCGCCGATAGATTGCCACGCCGCTCGTGTCAAAATACCTCTCCGAGGGGAGAGAACGTTGAGCGTCGCGCTTCTGTTGTTTCAAAGCCAGCAGATAATCACGATTGAACACTCGTGAAGTCAACCGAATTTTAAACATCTCGTAGAAACAAGTGCTTCAACTCATCAATATAAATATAAAGAAAAGTAACCGAAACAGCCAAAAACCTCCTACAGAAAGGAAGAGATTTGAGCAGAAATTCATATTCAGTAGCTTCGAGACATTAAGTCAATTAGACATTCCATGTTAATGTAAGTTGCATATTAAATAATAATCATTCATTGTTAATCTCTTCTCTGCTTCGCATTTATTTTCGAGCTTTTTGCATTATGTTTCAAATCAGCATGTTAATCTTTGACTTGTGAAAGGAATTGTTCAATTAACAATTGAAACTTAGAGAATGTAATGAAAGGCCATATATCATTGATAATTGATATGAGCAATTTCAATCGGTTCAATCGAAGAGCGTTCCATTGTGTAGGTTACAATTGGTTATATAGATAATATTTATAATCATAACATCGTGAAAGATGCCGATGATTCAAAAACACTAAGATTTAGTTTCATAATTAATTTTAACCGGAGTTTAAGACTTATTGAGACAAACTTGCATAGTCGTATTCATATGCATAACTGAAGTAGAACTAATAATTATATAAAAGTGAAGATGATGTCAAAATTAAGTCAAAATAATTTTGACGTTATCTTGACCTTTGATGATTACTTGTTCTAGAGAAGGAAACAGATTAATTAAATGTAAAATAAGTCTAATATAAAAGGCACGCTTGTATGGATTATGATAGGTTGATTTTCTTGCGCATATCAATGATGCGATTATGTAATTTCGTTTAGATAGGCTTTTAAAGAGTTGTCTTATTCAACCCGACAAAAAATACGTATATTTCGTTAATTTTTTTTGCGGAAGCGAAAAAGATCACATGATTAAAAGATTACGGGTTTTGACAGTTTGCTTAATGATGTTTAAAGAATATATATACATTTTTCTACAAGTATGTAAGGTTAAAAATATATAAAATATTGCAGTAAAAGCAAAGAGGTTGCAAATAGACGATTCCAAGGAATTTCTAAATGTGTGTGATTTAATTTTTCACAATTATTTTAAGTAGCTTTTTATTTTCTATAAGTATAGCTATCGTCTGAACTACAATCGGAACACAAATAATAAAATGGTAGCATTTAGAACAAAAATCGTCTATTTCTGGCCTCTCGGTAAAGTTTAATAAAAAATAATAATTATTAATGAATTTGGTTAATTGTAATTAAAATGGTAAAGAGAAGTCTATTTTATAATGCTGCCAAGTTGCAAGTCGATTGGTCAAATAGTTATTGAGATATCGTGCGCACCGTGGAACCTCCTTGCTTTCACTGCAATATTTTTCATATTTTTAATCTTATATGTAGAAATTTATATACATTCTTTACAAACATCACATTAAACAAACCCTCAAAACAAAAATCCTGTAATCTTAAAGAAACAGGATATTAATCTAAAAAATAGAAACGATCAGAAATAACCGCTCGGTACTTCCAATATTAACGAATTATATTCCGGTTAAAATAATATAAATAGTATAATATATTCCGATTAATATAATATAAGTCGTATAATATATTCCGGTTAATATAATATAAGTCGTGAAACTGGACCTAAGTAAGACTTACGTTTAAGCGAATGTTCTCTTGAAACTGAAAACATTAATAATAATAATAATGATAATTATATTTCTATTTATCTTTTTTTCTATACTATCTAACTATCTATCTATCTATTTCTCTATATCTATCTATCCATCTATCTATCTATCTATCTGTCTATCTATTTATCCATCTATATCTATCTCTATATCTATCTATCTATCTATTTATCCATCTATCTTTTTTCTTCCTATATATCATTGCAACCTATCCTGTTCTATCCATATTTCTTGCAAATGCAAACAATGAATATTACATTAATTTTTATATTAAAATATATTTTTTATACTATAACATGCTGAATTAATAATTAATAAAATTCAACAGGTTATACTATAAAAACAAACACTTACGTAAAAAGATTATTATATTATTAAAAAGTTTGTATTTATATTTGACGGAGATCACCATTTTCTCGCGGTTTCCGTTGAGCAACAATATGCACGTTATCTATTCGTAAAATTAAATAATAAAGTCGTAATTGAAATATGATAAAACTAATTTCTTCTTTTACTAGACTAAATTTATTTTTGCTACGAAAAGAAAAATGTAACAATGGAATATCTTTTACAAAACAAATAACATTTCATTTAATTTTTAATTTAAATTTATTAGCATAAATAAATTATTCTGTCATATACTTTAATAACAAATCATTTTTAAAAGATGTATATATTGGCTAAGAGTGGATTTCTATTAACTTTTCGTCTCTCATTATAATTCTCTCTTCTTTATTTGGGCATTAATACTAAATATTCTTTATATACATATACACTATATATGTGTCATTTATTTATATATATATTGTCATGTAATTAATATATTTAATCAAGCCATAAGAACACGAGAAGAGAGGAAGAGCGAGCAAGTGCGCGAGAGAGAGAAAGAACGAGCGAGAGAGAAAAAGAGCGAGGTATAGGAATAGCGAGAAAAATCTCGCGGCTCACGCAGTCAATAAGCTAGACGAGCGAGAAAGAAACAGATAATATGTCGACGCTCGTCTAGTCTCCCATATGCTACCTCGCGTGCGTGAAAAATAATTCCTCGCTTCGCACGTTCCCTTGACACGAGACGCTACCGCGTCTTTTGACGTCTCTGGAGCGTGAAAGATGAAAGAAAAGCGGAGAGATGTTCGCTTAGCGATAAGATCGCCGCTACTTCGCCTCGTGCTTACTGCCGCGCGCCGCTCAGTAGTGAGACAAAGACGGAACGATTGTCTGTCGTCTGTCTTTTTCTAACCTACTATCCATTGAATGGAAGTAGTACGGACACGAACCTAGGCGCATTTTACTTTTATCACCGCGAAAGTGCGCCTAGCGGACGTAGTTTAGGCGCATTTTGGTCAGATGGCGTATCTAAAATGCGCCTAGCCGTACCCCCGAAATACGGCCGGTGGCCGCTCTCAATCTTCTCTCTGGTGAGATTGTAGCAGACAGGAAGCTGAGAGCGGCCAACACGGCGTTTTCGGCGATTTTTCGCACTGGGAATGAGCTATCTGCATCCATTTTGAGAGCGGAACTACGATGCTACATCCACTTTAAGGTCTCGACGGTAAAACCTGCATCTGGTGGCTGTCCGTGCTACATCCACTTTCAGGCGGTTTATGTCCGTGCTACAACTATAATAGCGTACTTGACAAGCACGGTCTCGCGCATTGTTATGCATTTGTAACATGAATTAACATGTTAACATGCACAAAAAAAATAAGAATTGAGATTGCATATGATTAATATCATGAAGATTATATACGATTTAAATCGATATATAAATATATGATAATAAGATAATATTTTGTGTGTACCCAAAATTATTTTTCCAAAATATTTCAGCGTTACGTTAGTATTTATTTATACTCCGGCAGGCGTTTTTTAGCGCAGTTGTATCCGTGTTGCATTGAAAGTATGCGTGACGTACGTGTGCATAAACGCACTCACACACACACACACACACACACACGTGTCATACGCTACAGATAGAATCTCAGGGTATATGTTTAAACATTTTCAATTGCCGTACCTTTCTATGTAAGAATGTAGTCGGCACACACACACAGAGAAACTGCTCCCGTCTATCCGTCTGAGGTCCCTATCCTACGCTCGACTTGTTTTGACGAGCCAAGCGAAAGAGAGAAAGAGAGGGAATGTGTTCGCCCCATCTCGTTCTGATTCGCAACATTGCCGAGATTGTGCTTCCCGACACACGGCCGAACTGACGTTTCACTCTCGGCGTGA